>NC_044502.1:45281254-45288754 GCF_902362185.1 Chanos chanos
CAAGGCCTTTTCTTTCTTCTTCTTTCCTTTTTTTTTTTTTTTTTTTTTTTTTTGTGTGGCTCTGACTTATTCAACCTTTATTCGCTTTTAATAGGAGGCGATTACAGTTGAATTGGAACATTGCTTGTTATTAATTTCAAGCTGTTTCTCTCATCATTACCAAAGCCTGAGGACTTGTGATCTTGATTGCTAATGACTTGAGGGCCATCCCAGGTCGAAGGAACTTGAAATGGCCGAGACTCTCTCTCTCTCTTTTTTTTCCCCCACCAAGCAATAGTCCTGGTGAGACTTTTTTTTTAACAGTTTTTTTTTTTTTTAATACAAGCCTCTAGAAAGTTCCTGGGGCATATTTGAACCCCATAGAAATGAACTTCAGAAAGAATAAGACAGAAGGGTATTGATTGTGTCTGTACCGTGCAGTGTTTTTTTTTTTTTTTTTTTAAATCGTTCATCCAATGGTAGCCTGTGTCCTCTCTAATTGCTGAGTGAAGTGCATTAGACTCATGCCGAGAGCTGTTCTGGTCCAGTTTGTCCTGAGGGGAGAGTCACACACAAAGGAGGTCTCCAGAGGAGGTCTCTGCGAGGCTTTTGTGGCCCGTGCCAAACCCCTTTCCCCGAACGTCATCGCCAATCAGTCCCACTCCAGTCGCTGGCCCGGTTGCAAGCTGCCTGGAACCTTTTTCTCCCGTCCACGCTGGATGAAAGAAGCGTTGCATTTAAAGACACATGCACAGTCACACACACACACACACATACACACACACACACACACACACACTCACAGAAACAGTGATCATCTTTGTGGCTGTTTGGCAGGTGTATCTCCATTCAGAATTGTTTTGCAAAGCGTGGTGAAACACTTCACCTGATCTTCACCTTGGTCTCATGCTTTAGAGCTAAGACCCAGGGGGCGACGCTGTTAAATTTCAAACTGCTTCGTGGATTATCCGTGGTCACGGAATCGGAAGACAGCCTGTTCCCGAAAAAGAATCGATGCTAAATCGGTCTGGACAGATAAGTGTCTTCAAATGTTCACCCGCTGTATCAGATAAAATCACGCTAGGTCTAAAATGTGTCGGGCACTTTGGGGTTGAATTTTAGGTGTAAACCTGGCAGGACACAAAAGAACGAATGGCCAGCCCCGAGTATATAAATAGTTGACCTGGTTGAAGTGGACCGTTGTTCTGGATGCTTCCGGAGCTGGAACTGCTACTCTCTTATGCCTGGAATGATAATGCAGGAGGTCGCAGCTCCAGTCAGACTAGCACCCCTTTGACCATTTTGTCCCCTTCTGTCTTTTTAATCTTTCTACGTTTTTAAGTTTGCACTTTGAATGTTTCATTTTTTTTGGGGGGGGGGGGGGGGGGGGGGGGTGGAGACATTCAGTCGCATGTCATTAGAAAGAATGTTCCTCATTCCCTCTGTCAGCCTCTTTCTCTCAGCTTGAAAAAGATAAGAGAGTGAAGCGTTCAGGTGATGAGAGAGAGGGAAGGAGGCAGTGACACAGAGAGAGAGAGAGAGCGCGAGAGAGAGAGCAAATCGAGATCAGGGCCTTTCAGGTTTAATCACCATCCTTGCTGGATTCAGACGTCTCTGAGTGAGCACTCAGAGTCTAAGTCCGCTGTGTAATGAGGAGTGCTGGAAAGGAGATATGTCTCTCATTCTGAGCTGTGAGACACGTCTGTGAGAGTGAGACAGGTCTATGAGAGTGAGACAGGTCTCTGGCCTTTTGACCTGGACCTCATGGTGTTTACAGTCTGTCGAGTCCTTGCCCAGTGCGGTATATAGAGGTGAATTGTTTGTGGACACACTGAGATGTCATTGTAACCTACTGTGGGAGAGGTATATGGATCTCGCATTGAAAGACAGCTCTCTACCCAGCAAGTCTTCAAGTATACAATACTTTGTCTCCGGTCTAATAAACACAGATTGTTGTGTCAGAAAGCCATGCTACACAAGTCAAAGGTTCCCTGAAACGCTGTTTCAAGACTGCCATGGTAAAATACTTATTATCGGGCAAGAAAACCATTTTCTGTGCTGCAGACTTTGAGTAAAAAGACTCTTGGATCTACTATGATACCACGAAGTCATCTGTCCTTGAGGAATGTGTTCACTGTCACTGGACATGATGAAAAGACGTGATGAAAGTGTAGTCCAGGTAGAACACGGAATTCTAGGACACATCTCTTGCAAATGGAAATCTTACCCTTTGAAAAGCAATTCTACCAGATCCCTGAAAACCAATTTACATATGATTTCCACTCGTTTAAATCAGTTTATTGCTTTCTAGAATCGTCTGGTGTCAAACGCTGTCCGTGTACGTAGCGTTTTTTCCACGCTTAATGTTCTCTGTGGTATCTTTGGAAATGAACAAAAGATGAACAACACAAGCCAGTTCTCTGAAAAAATAGCTCTAATGATACCAATACTGTGCAATTTGTAGCTTATGTAATTGTCGGCAAAACAGTGGAAATAATTCGTTTTATCTTCCAGGAGCGTAACGAAACCGTGGTGCTGCGAAGCGACTCGTTATCTCTGTATAGATATGTTGGACCGTGTGGTCGAGCGTTCCAGAATTCTCTTCTTACGCGTTCGTCACTGTTGATGTCGAACTAGCGTCGAAAGGCTCAACTGTGTTTCTGTTCGCTCTGTGAAGGGTCTTTTTCTTTTGAATCTACAGTGTCTTCCAGCTTCTGCTCGACTCATGAGCTTGTTAGCTATTGTTGTCATACAGCAGCACACGACCAGAGGACCCCGTAGGCAAGAGATGAAACAAACAGGCCCTTTCTCTGATGTAAGAGCCTGATCTTCCACACTCTCTCTCCTCACAATATCCCTTAAGATCCACGCTGGGTTACTACAACAGCACGCCCCTCCCCGTCTCCCGTTTTAATAACTCACATCACAACTCAGAATATTTTTAGATATTTTTCCTTTCTTTGGTCTTCCGGCTCCATGTTTTTTTTTTGTTGTTGTTGTTTTGTCGTCCCCCCCCCCCCCCCCCCCCAGTGTGGTTTAATCGAGCTCATTCAGAGGAGCTTTTTATAAACACACATGCATGCATACATGTTCACACACACACACTCACACACAGACACGCACACACACACACACACACACAAACACGCACACACACACACAGACAAGCATTTAGCTAAAGACTGGTATAATGGTAATTGGTATAGTTTATCATTTGGATCCGCTGTCTCTCCCATGCTGTGACAGATTAGGTGAATGGACTTACTGAGCTTTCATATTGCCCCTAAAGAGACTTCCTCATCATTTCTGTGAGGGAGTTATGATGGCCTTAGAGGAAAATTTGCCCCCTATAGAAACCAATCCAAATCCAGCTTTGACCTGTACACCCTTTGCCCTTCATTTCCGCACATAATTAAAGCCAATAAGGTCCACACGCTGGGGAAAATTTATGACGTGTAACAGTCACCTATTGATGATCTATAATTTGATCATATATTGATTATCTGTGTGTTCTCTCTTTGTAGCCTCGGGGAGAGAGAGAGAGAGAGAGAGTTGGGACTGAAATATTTACAGAAATAAGGGGTCTGTTGACCGTTTTTCTTTTGAAATACTCTCTCTATTATGTAAATGAGACCTCCATCTGTTTGTTTTGCACCCTGCAGTTAGCACAGTGTAGGCTAATTTTAGCGTGTTTAGCCTATGTAAACAGGAGATGTAATTGTCCTCTAAGGATTTTCCTGTAACTGCGCCGAAAAGCAAGAGGCCTCTCTCTCTCTCTCTCTCTCTCTCTCTCTCTCTCTCTCTCTCTCTCTCTCTCTCTCTCTCTCTCTCTTTCTCTCTCTGTCGAGCCTTGCGGAACTGAACCATTCCAGAGGAAGCTCTGTTTTTAGGTGGCGGCATGACTAGAACAGCACTTTGTCATTTTCTGTTTGTGATGTTCTGTTGGACACAATAAGGCTTGTGAAGAGGCTAACAGTTGTTTTGTTGTTCTATATATATATTTTTTCCACCCATGGTCTCAGTAGTATGATTTTTATACATGGAAAATAAATGAGTGCGAAGCCACCTTCATTTTGCCATCGTTCATACCGTTCAAACTAGCCTAAACTGGGCAATTTTCAAGTTTATTAGAATAATTAAAAAGAAAAAATGGTTCAAAACCATTTAAGTGTGTTAAATGAAGTCAGATTTAAGGGAATATTAATTTGAACAGTTAGTTTTTCATTTCTTCCTCTTTGTGACTTGGCTCTCATGTCTTTTCTTATGGGATAATGTCTTTTTATTTTTTTCTGAGAGCAAATCTCTGCGGTATGTCTTTGGATATTGGGAATAACTTACTCATTAATTTTCAATGCTCCATCAAACCTACCAGTTCACCGACCAGAGAAGACCTTAATTCCCACGGCACTGGCTTTTCCTAGAAGGCATCCATGCATGAGAGGTTCCTGTCAATGATACTCAAGTCATGGAGTTATGATTGGCCCAGCCCCGTGCACCACAGTGACCAATGAGACACGAGAGAGGGTCGCTCTGGTCCAATGATGTGCTACGATGTCATAATAGTCTCTGTCATGGAGCTGCGTGCAGGGGCCCTTGGATATGTATTGACTGTAGGAGCAGAGAGAAGAGGTGTAAAATTGCACGGCTGTTCTCTGGTTCCATGGAGCCAGGCCTCTCTCCGGCGGTCGCGGTTGCTGCCTGGATTAGATTCGTCCTGCATGTTGTGGCCGGAGGAAAATGGCCTTGCAGATTCTCTCTGCTGGGCATTGTAAGTAAAAAAAACAAAAAAACAAAAAAAAAATTATTTATTTTTTTTTAAGTGAGGCTCTGTAGAGCGCACAGAGTACGCTTGTCGTTGTAATGCAGCATCTTTGCAGAGCCCTGCTAAATGCAGCTCTGTTGGAGCATCAGAAGGATTCATGTTTTTATATAAGGGTTAGGGTTTAGACAGAGATCTGTGCTTTATGTGTAAGGGTTAGGGTTAGACAGAGATCTGTGTTTTTGTGTAAGGGTTAGGGTTAGACAGAGATCTGTGTTTTATGTGTAAGGGTTAGGGTTAGAGATCTGTGTTTTTGTGTAAGGGTTAGGGTTACACAGAGATCTGTGCTTTATGTGTAAGGGTTAGGGTTAGACAGAGATCTGTGTTTTATGTGTAAGGGTTAGGGTTAGAGATCTGTGTTTTATGTGTAAGGGTTAGGGTTTAGACAGAGATCTGTGTTTTATGTGTAAGGGTTAGGGTTAGACAGAGATCTGTGTTTTATGTGTAAGGGTTTAGACAGAGATCTGTGCTTTATGTGTAAGGGTTAGGGTTAGACAGAGATCTGTGTTTTTGTGTAAGGGTTAGGGTTAGACAGAGATCTGTGTTTTATGTGTAAGGGTTAGGGTTAGAGATCTGTGTTTTTGTGTAAGGGTTAGGGTTAGACAGAGATCTGTACTTTATGTGTAAGGGTTAGGGTTAGAGATCTGTGTTTTTGTGTAAGGGTTAGGGTTAGACAGAGATCTGTGCTTTATGTGTAAGGGTTAGGGTTAGAGATCTGTGTTTTATGTGTAAGGGTTAGGGTTAGAGATCTGTGTTTTATGTGTAAGGGTTAGGGTTTAGACAGAGATCTGTGTTTTTGTGTAAGGGTTAGGGTTTAGACAGAGATCTGTGTTTTTGTGTAAGGGTTAGGGTTAGACAGAGGTTTAAGAGAAATAGCAGAGCTTCTGTAACGAGTGTTATTCTCAGTTTACAAAGTGCGTTCACTCAGATGAGCCCCCCCCAGCTATGTCACTAGAGTTATTATTTTAAAGGATTACACCTGATAAGTGTCATCTTTGGTTGGGGGGCAGGGGCAGTGTTTCACTTGCAACCGTCTCGGTACCATTGTGGGGTTTTTTTGTTGTTGTTGGTTTTTTTTTTTTTTTCTGTCCTGGTTGTTCTCACGAAGCTCAGTCACACGGCAGTAAGTGGGACTGCGCTTGGATTCACAGCCGAAAAGCGCTGAGACAGGTCTACTGTTTGCATTGGCTTTGCTCTGTGATGGGCGTGCTTCGTGCCACGGTGCTGCTGCTGACAGAGAGAGACAGATAGAGATAGAGAGAGAGAGAGAGAGAGAGATAGAGAGAGAGAGAGAGAGAACCAGTATAATTGGCCATTCTCATTTCACCCTCTGGTGGCCAATTAGGTCAGGCACTACAGCCACGGCCGCTCGTTTGTGGAGAATAAGAACTTGAGCCTTTGATAGTTTTCGGGGAAATTGCTCGTAATGATATTCACGCTTATTATGGTGAAGTCACGTTTCTGATTTTGAATCACAGAACGGTAAAAGAAACTCATTTTTCCCCCGGTGATTCTCAGACGTTGTTGCCTTGGACTTTCAGTACACTTGGACTCTCAGTGCACATGTAGGCCTGTGGTGAAAGATTGGAATGAGAGACCACAGATTTGGGTTTTGCCTCACATAAATGTGCTTTTGGACGCGCTCCAGCTTTAGGCCCGTAGCGCTGATATCTTGGCAGGTCCGTAGACGTCGTGAAAGTAAAGCCCTGTATGGAGTGAGGCCTCCATCTGCACACCACCTCACATGCTCAACACGCAAACACTCACGCACAGTGACGCACACACTCCTGGAAGCTTTGATAGCACCGTAATCAAACAGCGGAACTCAGCACCACCAGTATAAGCATCCTCCAGAAGGACACTGTGTATGTGTGTGTGCACATGCACGAGCAAATGCATGTGTATTTGTTTGTGTGTATGTGTGTGTGTGTGTGTGTGTGTGTGTGTGTGTGTGTGTGTGTGTGTGTGTATGTGTGTGTGTGTGTGTGTGTGTGTATGTACATACTGCAGTTACAATATATAATGGTATCTAGATCCAGGCTTAAGTTTAAAATTTTTTAGTTTCTTGCTTTTAATGGTCCAAGGTCCTTCTGTGTTGTTTTGGAGCAGCGTGAATCCTGGCCCCCCCGGGGTGGGGTGGGGGGTTCGCAAAAATGGCGGGAAAGTGAATTAAATGGAAATGTATCTCAAGATTTTAACCAAACATCAGCATGGTGAGTTCAGGGAATTGACTGAAATTAAGTCGGTTAATTGAACGTTTTCAGGTTAAGGAAATATCTCCCCAATGTTGTTATCTGTGGTGTTTTTGACTGTCAGAAAAATTTTTTTTTTTTTTCTTCTTTTCCCTCTCTCTGTCTTGTGTTTAAAGACAAGAAAGATCAGGAAGGCCATGAGGCCAGGGGTTAACCAAGACTGTTACACTCTTACAAAACCCCACTACCTCTAAAGCCCTGAATATTTAAACACGCTGTCGCGATTCATCTGTTTCTCCGTAGAACTATACACATCACAGAGATTGACAGGCTGCCAAGTCATAGATGACTTCATAACAAAGCCTTACTTTTGTTGGTAGCTGCCAGTCCATGCGTGGTCAGTTTTTATGATGGTGGTGCTGAGCTGTGATCAGCCAACAAGAAACAACACACACAGGAAATTCATATTTCTCTGATGCCATGTAGACTAACTGAGACTTAGGCTATTCA
>NC_044502.1:45293754-45331254 GCF_902362185.1 Chanos chanos
GTCCTCTTGTGGTGACATGCTATAGAAAAAGGCTGTTTAACCTTTCAGGCTCCTGCGTTTTGCTGATTTTCTGAACCATCCCTCAGTGGAAAAAGCATATTGGTCTCTTGGAGAAACAAAGGGGTTTTTTTTTTTTTTTCATCGTCTAGTTGGCCCAAACTAAGAGTAAGACCTTACCACTGTTAGATCCAATCAGCATTTGAGGTTTTACCTAGACGGAAATCCCATTGGCTGTAATCGGAATGGCCGATAGAATATGAACCTGCTTTAATGTGCAGTGCAGTGCTTAGGAGCCTCCCTCATCATCTGTTTCTTCACCCGACAACCACCACACCACCACCAGTCACTCGAACATCTAACCATCTACGTGTTTCCTGTTCCCTCGTGGCTGCCTGTTCGCTAAATGTTTAGGCTGTACATCTCTGCTGCGACACTCTAAATAGACCTTTCGACTGTAGTCAAAGGGAGTGGATCTGTTGTAAGAGGGTTGATGTACTGTATGCATGGGTTTTACTGCTGAGACTTTGAGTCCGCCCTGACAGCTGCATAATGTACTGGCCTTGTTTACCATGAAAGGGCCAGTGTGCAGTCGTGAACCTCAAGCGCTAGCGCTATCTTTTTGTCTTCTTTTTTTTTTTTTTTTTTCTTTTCTTTTCCTCAGAATGAGTCTTATTGTTAGCGTGTGTGTTTTATTCACAGGGAGACGTTTATGGACTCTCTGTTGTTTTAACCTCACAACGAGGGCTTCATTTCATACAGGGCTCCTCGTATCGGGGCCTCGTGGAACTCCCTGACCGAGACGTTTTGTTTTCCGTCCAGCTGGAACGTCAATGGACACAGACGGACCACTCTTCCCTGTCCCCGGCCTCTGAGAGAGAGAGAGAGAGAGAGAGGGAGAGAGAGAGAGAAAGAGAAAGAGAGAGGGAGAGAGAGAGAGAGAGAAAGAGAGAAAGAGAGAGACTCTGGCATTGATAGCCTGTGCAGTGACTCTGACTAAGTGTCGTTTGGTGTGTCATTGGACAGAGTCTAAGGTCGTCTGAGGGTCCAAGCGGAGAAGGAAGAGCTTAATCTCAGTGTGCCATCAGAGAGGTTATTATTAAACCACAGGCTTTTTTACCCTCCGCCACCCACCCGCTCGGGGTGGGGGGGGGATGGGGATGGGCAGAAGTGTGAACATGTACACTGGTGGGAGGGGGGCACAGTGGGGGCCCTGTCCTTGGTGTTTGTCAGGTGTGATTCCTCCCTGCCAAGCCTTCGCTTTATTACCCAGAGGATGCCAACGTCGGTGCCCGTCTTCTCTTTGACGGACAGCTGACTCGTCCTGTCTCTGTAGAGTGACAGGAGGGGTTTTTTTTTTGTTTGTTTATTTTAGGCTAGGGGTTTTGGAGCACTAGGTGACCCTGCTGGATCCACTCCGCTCAGTGCCCATATCCAGGATCGAGTTGCACAGAGAACTTTTTCCATCACGCGGCTTTTCCTTACTTTCACCGTCAAAAAAACGAACTCTTTGAATGTTGTGCTCGCAAGTTGACGCCATTGTTTTTGACCTGTCATGGCGGGGCTTACGGTTTTATTTCGTTTTCTCTACGTGGGCTTCATGCGAGACAGTCAAAGGCGCCTGACAGATCGATGTCCCCCTGAGAAAGGTAGGGGCCAAATAGACCTTCCTCTGTTCATTACACTAACTCTTTTTTATGTTCTGCTGTCAACTGACATATATTGACCGCTTTTTCAGGCTCCTCTTGCGGCTAGCTGTGAGGAAAAGGGTTTGAGAGAGATTTTGGCCATCTTATTGTTATACTGTTCACGCGAGAGGTCGAAACTGGTGAACAACAAGGGGTTTTTCCGTTGGTTTTGGCTGCGTCTTTAAGACAGTTGCTTGCAGTGACTTAATTTCAGTACCCGGAAAGCTCCGGAAGCTGTTCTTTCGTTACCGTCGGATTTTGAATGAACATCGCCCGGCTTGTGATTGTTGGCTAGAGGATCATAAAGCCTTAAGTCATTAAAAATAAATCAGCCAGTTTCATCTCATGCCTTTCTGCCAATGTCAGGGCAGCGGCAGCAGCAGATAGATTTTCCTTAGCAGAATCCTCATGGAAAGTTTACAGGGAGTTGTAATCTCTTTATTGTATGTAAATCCCCTGCATCGTATGCTTTCAACACGCACACACACACACACACACACACACACACACACACACACACACACACACACACACACACACACACTCACACACACACACACACTGTTCCTGTAATAGGAGATAATTAGGTTTTGTGGCTCTTGTGAGGGGTAAGCAGAAATTCAGAGGAGATATTGTGGGATTTGTCCCTGAGAGCTCGTGCACACAGTGAGGAGGACAGCAGACATATGTGTGGCAGCGAGTGGACAGGGGATAGGAATTAGCGTACAGATTAAAAACCAGCATCGACAAAGCCTGTTTCGTTACAAAGCCATGCAGGACAACTGTTCACCAGGCTTAAACACGCACAGGCACAGGCACAGGCACACACACACACACGCACATATACACTCACCCCCAGTTAAACTGGCACACATACACACACACCCACACACACACAAAATTACACTCGTATGCACACACACACAGACACATACACACACAGACATAATCACACACACATACACGAACAGTTGCTGTCTCTCTCTCACAAACACACACACACACTAACACACCCAGAGTTACACTCATACACTCACACACATACACAAACACACACACATACACACTCACACACACATACACACACACAGTTGCTCTCACACTCACAGTCTCACACACACACACACACACACACACACACACACACAGAAGACGTAAATCTTTCAGTGGGGGGGGCACTGACTGGCTTGCCCAAATGAAGTGAATGGAAGTGGCACTCCTTGCTAACAACATTTGTCCTCTGTGCCCCCACCCCACCCCCCACCCCTCCTGAAGCACCCATATTTTCAGTCTGTGGAGGGACAGAGTCTGCTGTTTTTGGAGTTGTTTTTTCCTGTCTACAGCAGTGTAGATGAACATTCTCTAAGTGTGGGTGTGTGTGTGTAGAACATGGGGACGGTCGTGGAAAGCCACAGTTGGCAGTATGCACAGGCGGGAATGCGACTCATCCAACTCTCAGGTACCCTGAGTTTGTCTTCATCCTTTCATTCAGCTACGAGGTGTCGAGTTGAACAGTGCTGCGCCTTCTCGTTCACCCGTTCATTCGGGTTGTGAAGTGTGAAGTGTTGGTTTTTTTTTCTGAGGTTGATCTAAAACTTGACTGTGAAGGGTTATAGACCATTTTGATTTTTTGTTGTAGTTGCTGACTGATAACATGCCTCTTCCTCTATTATTTCTGACATTGTTTTGTGACAATAGAAATGCTTTTGTCGAATGCTTTGGTGTCAGCAGAACTCAGCCCCGTCTGGTCCTGTCATCTCAAAGTTCTAAAGGTGGACTTATACATTTACATTTAAACTTTGATTAAAGTGTTCTGGGTTGTATGGTTTTCAGTGGGATTAAGATGTTGCCAGTCTGTTGCCAGCCTCTCTGTGGAGGAGTAATGGATTGGGAATGGGCTGATAGGGTTTTTGTTTGTTTGTTGTTTTGTTTTTTGATGCTCATTTGTCACAAGGATAGCAGGACAATATCCTGAAATGTCCTTTCACCCCAAAATGTATTTATTTATTTATTTATTCATTCATTTATTTATTTATTTACTTATGTTCGGCTGTTGATGACGTCAGTTTCAAGGGGACATATGGGTTCGTAGCCCAGTGTTAACCCGACTTGCTCTTCCATAAGAGACACCTTTGAGGTGTCCGGGCCTCTCGCACACTGTAAAACAACAAGCAATCAAGGCTTGTGAACAAGGCCTATAAAAGCCTGATATGGGAATAAGTCGGTAAAGGTTGCCAATGGAGAGGCCAGGGAGAGTGTGAGAAATGCTGGCAGTAAACAGGGGGATGGAGCGAGGGAGCCATAACTCATCCGTGCTGGAGACTGAATTGAGAGGCGCTGATGTGTAAAGGGACGGGTCTGGCCCCAGCTCAAACAGCCTTTCAGATACCTCAACTCTGAAAAGCCAAAATGCAGATTTTACGAAAATAAAAACACTGATTTGCATGAGTTTATAGGCTTGCTGTGAAGCACTGTTACATTTTCTCTCTCTCTCTCTCTCTCTCTCTCTCTCTCTCTCTCTTTTTAAGAATATGTTACACAAGGGACATTCTTGGTGTTAGAGAAGTGGGAAGATGTGGTTTCCTATTTTACCGACAGAGAGAATGGACACGTTTGGTATGAAATGAGACACCAGCGATTATTGAACTGTGTCATCGTCTTTGCAGACGCTGGCTTCCGCCTCGTTTTATTATGGCATGCTTAGTTTCAAAAAAATGTTTCAAACAATACCAGAAGGTTCCTCCAAAACAACAACAATAATAATATTAACTGACTTTGGAAGAAAAAATATT
The DNA here is from genome assembly GCF_902362185.1 of Chanos chanos. Lineage (NCBI taxonomy): Eukaryota > Metazoa > Chordata > Actinopteri > Gonorynchiformes > Chanidae > Chanos > Chanos chanos. The sequence continues at coordinate 45,298,232 of NC_044502.1, forward strand.
ATTAAGCGAATCCTCGCCATGCTTTTCTGGACACTGTTCCAAAACCGGTTTGCATATAAAAAAAAAAAAAAAGAAAAGAAAAAGAAAAAAAATGAAAATAAAATGGGAAAAGAGAAAGGAACTATAAACAATATGGTTATACTCTGGCTCTGTCTGGACATATTACTGCTCTATGGCTGAAATATGAGATTCATGTATACCCAGAGTAGGTCAACACTCTGGAGTTTGCTGACCGGATGCCAGCAGCACTAGGTCATCTGCCGCAGATACTCCAGCATGCACAGTAGTGATTAACATGACGAGGCCGCACTGAATCCAGATATGCTTTTAATGACCACAGGCTTTATGCTTTAAGCTTTTCGAGTTCAACTGTGCATTCGGCACACTCACATCTCATAGAAGAGCTTTACATAGATCTGTTTTTTTTTTTGTTTGTTTGTTTGTTTTTTTTAGCTCATAGACTTTGGGCCTCCAGATATGACCAGCTAGTACGTGTTCATCTCAAGCCATTTTCTCTCATCCAACAAATCTTTCAGGCATCACCAGACAAACAGGCGGTAGTGACTTAACAGTTCTGGAAGTCCCTTTAGTAAACCTACCACCTTTTTATTATTATAAAATATTATTTTTATTTATATTATTATAAAAACAGACTCACTCTCCTGATCTTTCCTGGAGTCCTTGTCCCTTGGTTCTGTCTTCTTTCACATACAAAATATCTCCTATGGTTTTAACTCTTTCTGTTCCCCCAGTCAGGTTGGTAAATGATTATAGAATGACAGTTACGATCACTCTAGGTCTGTTTTTTTTTTTTTTTTTACCTATCTGCCTTTCCCTTAACTCTGTCAGATGCCTTTCCTCACGTTAAGCAGGTTGATGTGGACCGACAGCAGACGGAGGAATTCTCCAGGCCAGTAGCTCGGAGACCTGACTGAGGCCTGTCCTGCTTATTTAGACTCTTCTAAGCTCCGAAAAGTGGTTCATCATTACCTCTGAGGCAATGCTATATTTAGACCAAAACCCAAAAAAAAAAAAAAAAAAAAAAAGGAAACATAGCTTCGCCAAAAAAGCGCACAGACCAAAAGTTTCCATCCAAACGAGATTAGATTGGAGGCCTGGGCGGGAGCTGGAGGATGGGGCCCAAACACCCACGCTTCCTGTTGGCCTAGCCAAGCTTGACCGAACTAAAAAAAACACTCTCATAACAGCTTCTAAACCTGCCCATTCTGTATAGCTACGCCCTACGGACAACTGCAGTAACAGTCATAGCTCTTTATGTATGTTTGTCTGTTTGTTTGGGTGTTAACCTTCAGTGTATTGTGCGCTGGTTGGCGTACGTCAGAGTAAATGGAAGCCATGAGAGCTGAGAGCAGTGGCACAGATGAGTGGAGTGGCAGATACGGTTTCATTTAGGGTGAACTGGAACATCGCAATAAAGGAGAAAATTAAAAGCCAGACCACAGTCTCTCTCCTTTAATGTTCTTATTTGTCTCTGAGGCTTGGCTGTTGAAAGTTTAAAAAAACTCTGACCTGCTTTCGAGTTTGACGTTTGTGAAACTGGGCTAGAAGTGAAGCTTGTTTGTTTGTTTGTTTGTTTGTTTGGATGAGGAGGAGGAGGAGGAGCTGATCCTCTTGTCACGGCTTTGTTATCAGCGAGGGCTTACGCACCTTGGTCGTGCGTCGGCTGAGGTGACTTTAAGACCGAAGGCTTTGAGGCATTGAACCTCCTTAAGCTTACATGTCAGGCACAGCTTTAACACCTTGGTGAGGCGAAGCACGCGCCCGTAATCCATCATAATTCATAAATGCTTTTGAATTCTTAGAGTATTTTTGTCTGTCTGTGTGTGCGTGTGTTTTATTGGGTGTGATCTTTAGTCGGTTTCCTCTCTCAGAGAACGGTAGTGAGCTATCGGCATGAACAGGCTATTTAAAACTTGCAGGTGTTCTCATAAAACTAGTGTGTGTTGTCTTCCTTGTTAGCAACGAGTGATTATTCTGTTGTGTATCGGCTGTCCGTTGCTTTACCCTCTTTGTCTGGCATGCCTGTGTCTGTTAAGCTTTGACTGAACAAGGCAGCAGAGTCCTGTTTGGGAAGAGGTACGGACGCTTCATGACTAGCGCTTTGCAACTATAAAACACTGTGTAATTAGGCTCCTTGGTTGTTATGATCAGGGATATGACATGAGACCAAATCGCGGCTGAAATACACCATCAATTTTTTTTTGTGTGTTTGTTTGGTTGGTTTTTTTTGGGGGGGGGGGGGGGGGGGGGGGGGGGGGGGGAGGGGGGGTGTTTGTCCTTCATTTTGCTGAGTTTTACTATGAAAGTGTGAAATCACAGCATCAGCACTGACTGTTAAACAAATCTCTCTGTTTTTGAGCTGACGAAATTTGGTTCCATCTTTGAATAACAAGCTTGCACTGTCAGGCGTAACGTCATGACGGATGCTATTGCTAATGCTATTTCTGCATTAGCGTTGATGGACGGACGGGTTTTACGTTCACGCAAGCTACGCAAAATGGCTACATTGTCTAAAACTCCATTTGGCCTTGGCTTTCATAGCTTGATGTAAATGGCTCTTTTTCTCTTCTTTTTGGAATGGAATTCAAGCTATTCTCCTAGCTCCTCTGAGGTTACTGCAGTTACAGCTGAGTCTTGGCTTGAGCCTATCAATATATCACTGAAGTGAGCATGGCAGTTTTACAGAATACAAGTCCGTATGACTCCTTAATGGCAGCCGCCGTCTGGATGGTGGTGGAGATTTAGGGTAGAATCGGAGATCGGTGCTCTAGTTTCCTCCTGTCTGCTGCCGCTTGCCGCTTTCAGAATTCTCCTACGGAAGGATTTCCATCATTAATAATGTATTATTAGAGCCAAGGAATGATTGACAATGTGTATTTCATGCTTGGCCGACTAGTAAATTGAAGTTGCATAGCAGAAGGTCGTTAATTTTCTTTCTCTCCCTCCCTCTCTCTCTCTCTCTCCCCCTCTCTCTCTCTCTCTCTCTCTCCAGTTTTGAGTATGGTTGGATATTACCATACACTGCTGAAGTACTGGGATTCTGAAAAATGTAACGACTCTGCAGTTTGCTGCAGTTGTTGCTCTCAGATCTCTGTCCTATATGTACAAACACTTTTCATATTTAGTACCAGAACTGATTGTTATTCCTTTTTTGGGGTGGGGGGGTGGGGGGTACAAGCAGTGAAAGCTGTGCTCTTGATGATTGCTGCTTTAACTGCACCTGCTTTACATTGATCTTAGAGGAAGAAATTATGTGGGATTTTTATGAATATTGACATTCATATAGTTGGCAATATTGGCATTTATGGACCATCTCCTCTCATATCATTTTGACCTAATTTATTTTGAAGGTTTATCAGCGCTGGCCTGGCATTAGTTATAGATAGATAAATAGAAACCTATGAGGATGATGTGTTTGCTGTCACATGTGCATTGAGAGAAAGCATCGGTCTAATATAATAATGTAGACTCTTTCAACCATACATCAACCATAATATGAAATTATCATTCTTTCGCCTAACCTTCATGTTAACTAGTGTAATCAAGAACATCCAGTACTGATCTTGGAATGGTTGAAAGTGTGGGGTGGTGCTTTGCTGGTTGATGCAAACTGGGCCCTCACGGATTGGTTGTGACTCACAAGGGGCAGCCAATGTCAGTATGAAACCCTGCCCCCTCTGTTTCCAATGGCAACAGGCTCACAGCTAGACACACAAACGTGTGTATGTTTGTGTGTATTACGTCATGTCCCTTTGGGACTGGTCGTGCACCGAAGGTCATTTCAAGATAACGACTGTGACCAAAAATAAATAAATAAATAATTAAAAACCTCTTGCATAAAGAACACAGTTGTAAGTGTGGTTTTCGCTTACAGGAAATGAGGGTGGCTAGAGGGTTTTTTTTTTTTTTTTTTTGGCGTCAGGCATCAGCATTACCCCACTCAGAACCTGCACACGGGGAGTGTGTTTGCACTTCTGGTGTGTGTCACGTGATAAGTAATGAGTGAGGCTTGTTCCGAGCAGTCGGCCGTGGAAACTGAATGAGAGAATTTAAAAATAGAATGTTGTAGAAGAACATACTGCTGTAGCATGGAATTGGAGTGCATGTCGGAGATAGACTGAGTCTCAATGAGTTGATTAACAATGGAAAAATGCCTTGCCCACACACAGACTCGTACACGAACTGTGTTCCACAACATGATTGCTCCCATCCACACACACACACACACACACACATATACACACACACACACACACACACATACACACACACATACACACACACACTCACACACACACACACACACATACACACACTCACATACACACACACACACACACACATACACACACGCACACACACACACATACTCACACACTCACACACACACACACACACACACACACACACACACACACACACACACAGGTGCACTTATGTCCACATGTGCATGTGTATACACATGTATTTATGGTGAGAAACACTAAGACCTATGTATGCATAATTGCACATACACACACTTACACTCATGTTCAACATGTAGGCCTAAGAACCGCCAGGCCCCTTTCTGGTACCTCGGAAGGCCCGCGTAAGGCTGTTCCGTCCGTCCTTTTGGAGTTTGTGTGCATTAGCTGATAGATTGCGCTGAGGCTGGAGCAGCCAGAGGCAATTTAGACAGATGACATAATGTGTTATGATGGGCGGTCAGGACTGGCTACTGCTGACTCGCTCAGAAGTGTAATGAAATCAATAGAGGAGAAGCCAGAGGTGATCTCACCGAAAAAAAACCAAAAACGCACACAGGCACTCCAGCTGCACAACTCACATTATCATCAATAATAACACGCCAACACAGACCGCCATTCAGTCTTGAGTCTCGCTGCTCAGTGGTCCCTGTTTAATGGGATAATACAATGCAGCTTACCTGTTTTTTATTTTGCTTTTCTTCCTAGAGGGTTAGGTCGGTCTAGGACTTAATACCTATCTAATCACTGGTAATCTGAGATCTCAGCTATGTTGGTCACTTGAGAAGATTATGGTTGTATGCTTGTGTGACTGGATTTAATACGGTCCTTATTTCATGGGCAACCGTTTTCTGCCCTGTCTTCACTCAAGTGGTTGGTAGTCAGAGATAAGCCGTCAGCTACAGTGATGGAAACTATAGGATGTGGATGGTGACGATGTGGAGGTTTGATATGGTAATGTGATTTCCCCAAGGATCAGGGGAGAAAATACATTCGGCACTGCTCTGAACGGATTACCCCCTCATTATCCAGCAAGGAAAAATTGCCGTACAAACGCGCACACACACGCTCAAATTGTTGCATGCACACACACACACACACAAACATAAACACAGAAAGGCGACACTAAGTCCTCCCTCACAGACTGACTGCTTAGGAAAACACACATGGACCCAAACCAGGTCAGCACCACTCCATCATCTCCCCCTCACTTCTTTAGTCTTTATTTTCGCTCTTCAATCATTTGTCTCTCGTTTGATTCGGAGACATTTTTCCAGAGCTTTGGTAAGATTGGAGAGACTGGTTTTATTCAAGCGTTGGCACGGGTTTGCACAGAGTCTGTTGAGTTTAAAACCAGACAGGCCAATGAGATCGGTCTGATTTTGACTGCATCGCTTTCCCACCTCCTGCAGTTCGGTTAATTCTGTCACAGCAGACAGATGGCTGTTCATTTAGACCAGCTCCGCCAGCGTTGACGTTTACAGTCCGACCACTTCAATAAAGTTATTTCATATCTCACGAATCTTAGCCTGCTCAGAACCAGCACGACAGCCACACCATAGAAGAGGAGACACGCTTGATTGGTGCTTGTGGCGGACTGTTTGGTTCTGATGGGAGTCTTGTAGTGATTACTCTTTCAGCAGTGTCAGTTGCAGCGTGCGAGGCATCAGTAAAGCATTTGCTTTGCTCCCACAATATGCGCTGACCTCACTCTGGCCTCACTCCTGGTGTTGGAGAGCCACTTCAAAACAAACCCAGTTGTGTGTAATTACGACTTTTACTCCGTCTGCGCCCTGCAAAATCCTTCATCTCAGCAGCGTATTAGCGCGCGAGTCTGGTTAGCTCTCCCTCGCCCGTTATTAAGAACCCGCCATCTGGTGAGTGGGCAGGCGAGAAGAGAGCGGAGTGGGCGGGGCCTAGCCGTCGACCGTGGCTTCCCCAGGCTGCCGACATGCACGAGTGTGAATGAGAGTGTTGAATCTGAGACGTTTAAACACTCCATGACACTACCTGTGGTTAGAGAGCTGAGCATATGAATTTTTACCTTCTTACTGTAATCTAACTCCTGTCTGACAATATGTATTATACCACAGATGCTGTATTGTGCTGCGTGTTGGCACCAGAATTGTTCTAGTATAGTCCTGAAATAAACAACACCAAAATTACTGGTCACTTTGTGTGCATGTATGTTGTGCGTGTGTGTTGTGTGTTGTATGTGTGTTAGGGTGAGAGAGCGAAAGAAAGAGAGAATGAATGGGTTGTAAACTGTTATGATGTGTCTTGTGTTGTTGCCAGGGTTCCACAGACATGAGGAGCTGAAGGCCATAGACGTGCTGCCCATACTGAAGGAGAAGGTGGCGTTTTTATCAGGTGAGTCCACCTGAGCTCTATACCAATACACAGAGCAGCTGACTTCATTAGAACAGAGAGGTGCATAAGGGTGGTGTTCTTTTCAGAAACAAAACAAAACAAAACAAAACAAGATGTTTCAAGTGTTTGTTTGCTTAAATAAAACTGGATTCAGGCATTCGTTATCGATGCCAAATGTTAACTTATCCAAAAGCTGTCCAGCACTACTCTGTGTATTTGTTTGTGCAAAGAGTCTGCATGCTGTAGTGATGGGGAACGTCACTGAAACCTGATTATCACTTTCTTTTTTTTTTAATTTCTTTTTTTTTTTTTATTTCCATCACTTTAAGTCTTTTGGCAGAGGAGCCCCTCTATTTGCTTCCCCGTACTCTGCAGATATTCTGAGGCAGTGGTTGTTTTTTTTTTTATCTTAATCTATTCTAATTGACTTTCTCTGCACTTTAACTCCACACAGAGTAAATTTCACTTCCTGGTCAGTGTGCTGCGTGCCACGTTGATGTAGACTGACTTCCCAGCTCAGGCTTCGTTCCTTTTTAATGTCTTTCTGCATAAAATATGCTCAGATAACATATTCACATGTTGACTGTTTCAATAACCATTATTTATGCATGGAATATTCTGGAGGTCAAGAAACACGTATTGACTTCATGAGTATCTTCTTGGCAAGACAGTGATTCATTCTCTCCCAGCTGGGTTGATTCATGTTTTTTGTACCACTGAGGGAATTTAGGTTGTACCATATTAATGAATTCTGTGGAATGATTCATTTCCTTTTATGGCCTTATATAGTGAATACATTACATTTACGCATTTTATCTGACGTTCGTGTCCAGAGCGACTGAAAATTATTACTCGATGGTTCGGAGGTCACTGACCTCCGGAGCAACCTTAGGGTTAAATGCCTTTCTCTAGGAGCGCCTTCTAGAACCTGCGACCCTCTGTTTTCCTGTTTTCTTTAATCTCTTCGCTGGCCTCATTCCTCATGGTTCCGGATGGTCCCGGTTTGCAGGTGGCAGAGATCGTCGTGGCGGTCCGATTCTCACGTTCCCGGCACGGAGCAACCATGACAGAATACGGCAGGAGGACCTCCGGCGCCTCATCGCCTACCTGGCCGGCATCCCCAGGTACCGTCTGACACCCGTCTCTCAAATATGCTCGCCGGGATGGTTTGGGTTTGTTCAGGCGCCCGCCGCAACTCAGACACGGAGACGTTTTTGAACGCCGCTGTCATAACTGTGGAGCAGACACTCTGGACATGAAATGGAAATCGATATATATGTCTAACTTTGTGATTATAGGCATTTGAGTTTCTTTGTACACTGTGTAGACTTAAGTTTATGTTGAAAGGGGGGAGGGGGGATGGATCCGAAGAAGATCATGAATTCCAAGCGTCATCCAAAAACACTCAACCTCTCTCTCCCTCTTTTTATTTTTTTAATCTCAACATGTCGCTAGCTCATAAAAAAAGACTCCTAAATGCTCATTCTTAATCAAATTTGTGTTCATTCACTCCTCTACTCATCTTTCCCCCTGCGGCATTTGTTAGTTTTCATTTTCAGCGGTCTGCAGGACTCCAGTGATGTTGAGTCGATAGTCTGAACAATGTTTAAATTTTTTTTGTTGTTGTTTTCCCAGCGGTTTTGCCACGTGCATATGTGTGTTCACCTCACAGAACCTTCGTGAAGTCGGCGGGCAGTATCCTCATTGCGGGGAATATTGATTTGGCTGTGAGTGACACTCGATGGGAGATCCATGTGACTGGTAGATTCAGGCTGGGGGGAGGGAGGGAGGAGGCCGGGGCCGGTTCCATTCGGTTTAGTGCAGTGTGAAAACTTTATGTAGGTTAGCAATTTCCCCCGGGCCTTTGAGAGACTTAACTCTGGAGTCTCGTGATGTAAGGTAGCTCTGACCAACCCCAGACCTCTCAGCGGTGCAGGTTTCTGTCTCTCCTTCCCTCTCTCTCTCTCTCTCTTTCTCTTTCTGTTGGCTGGGGCTCCGGAGAGAAGGTTGGGCAAGGAAAAGAACCTCGTCTGCTGCTCCGTGTCTTTGTCAAGGTGCTGTAGTCAGATAGTCTGAGCCGTTTTTAACCGGACCAGGTGGCTGATTTCACTCTCTCTCCGCTGGATTTCACCCTTTCACACGTTCGCTGATTCGTCCTCTTCTATCTCGCTTTCGGTGTGTTCTCTCTCTCTCTCTCTCTCTCTCTCTCTCTCTCTCTCTCTCTTTTTCATGCTGTCTCTGTCAGAGGGAGGTCACTGTGATGTTGTACTGGAGTGCTTACAGAGCTCTGGGTCTCTTCTCCTCTCTTGTCCAGAGAAGGCAGATGCGTACGCAGCTGTGGATGGTTAAAGTTGTGCGAGAGACTGTTTGCAGAACAGTTTGATTCACAGGGCAGGGCTAAAGGTTGAATTCATTTTTTTTTTTTTTTTTTTGCTCATATCACAAAAGGATAAAACTGCAGCGCATGCGTGCCGTTGTTTGCATACTTTGCTGCGTCTTTTGCTGTTTGCTGTTTGCTCTAAACAATATCATAGCTGTGAAATATGTTATTTATTCATTTGAACACTGATGTCGACTGATGCACTTTCTTGTTGTCAGAGCTTGGAGTTCTGGAACTCATGTCGTTTTGTGTTTTATTTAAACTGTGTAAGTGAATAATCAGAGAAGTCTTAAGATGCTGAAGAGGTGTAGTCATATGTTAACAGAGATGTTGTGTTTTTCGCTTAGTGAGGAGGTGAACAGACATGGCTTCACGGTCATCGTGGACATGCGAGGTTCAAAATGGGACTCCATCAAACCTCTGCTGAAGATCCTACAGGAATCTTTCCCTTCCTGCATTCACGTCGCTCTGATCATCAAACCCGACAACTTCTGGCAGAAGCAGAGAACCAACTTCGGCAGCTCCAAGTTTGAATTTGAGGTAAGGTGCTTAAACTTCCAACTTCTAGTTTGGACAATAAGAACCTTAAGCGAGATTAACAGAGCGCATGTACTTACTTGTTTGTTTGTTGTCTTTTGTTCGTCCTTAAAATGAGAGGGAGAAAGATACCCATGAGGTTTTGAGCACAGTGAATTAATTTGAATGAATTCTTTTGAGTAAAGGAGCAAAGGTTTATCTTCAGCAGCAGAATTATTTCTTAGAGAGCGCAGCTGAGAACCAGCGAGAAGGGGGGGGGGGGGGACAGAGAGAGAGAGAGAGAGAGAACTAAATGTGTCACATCTGTCTAGAGAGCACTCTGTGTTCCTGGTAAGAAAGTGGAGCTGTTAAAATTAGTTCTGACCTACTTAAGAAAAGAAAATGAGATGGTGGAACTTAAGAATATTTAATCAAACCAAGAGATTGGGACTCTTCTCGACTCGAGTCAGATTTCACCCTGGTGTACTGAAAGTTTTATGGAGTTAGAGTAATGTGATATGTAGTTGTCTATAAGTGTTTATAAAGTGTTAATAACCATCTGACAAATGCTTTATATGACTTTGTTTAAAAAATAAATAAATAAATAAATAAAAATAAAAAACAGGCTATGTTTGTTTGAACTTTGGTTTCTGATACTGGGCTGTCCCAAGATTCTCCTACTGGGCTGTGGTAATGTGCTTTATTTTTGTAAGAGTCCCTCCCTCAAATTTTGTGATTTAAAGCAGACTACTGAGACTTTGTGGTAATAGTAACAAAGCACCATGGGACCATTTTGGCTTCAAATTCCTTTGTGTGTGTGTGTGTGTGTGTGTGTCTTGCTCCATCAACACGTCTTGGAAGCGAAAGGTTATTCCACGTGTGTCTGTGATTGTTTCTAACAGCATGACCTATGGTGAAATTTCTGGAATGTTCTCGGCTCTTCTTAAGTAAAGCATTTGATGTAAATGATCTGAGTTGACACACATTCCTCTTGTAATTGGAGTTTAATAGTGTTGTTTTTAAAAAACGATTCCAGCTCCATGGAAACCTCCTACAGTCAATGAGAAAACAAATCTGTTCAGACCTGAGTGTTCAGAGCAGCCTCTTGTATTTATTTATTTTTCTTTTCTGTAGCAGACTCTCTGTTGTGTTTTATATCAGACAGATGGATGTGCAAGAAGTCAGCCTCTGAGTAATTATTAAATGAATCAACATTTAAAAAATGAGAAAAAGCTTCTGTCTTTTTATTCAAAACACAAATCAGTTTTAGTATTCAGGGGTTTCCTGCATCATTATTCTTACAGTTTTTCATTTTCTTACGTTTTGACTTAAATGATCGTGAACTGAATAAAAACAGATAACTGTATGGGTCTGATTTGTGACATACTGACATGTTTTAAATCACTTACCTTCTTAAATCCCTTCCTCCATCCATCCATCCATCCATCCATCTGTTCCCTCTTGCTTTCAGACCATCATGGTATCTCTTGAGGGTCTAACAAAGGTGGTGGACCCCTCCCAGCTCACGGCGGATTTCGACGGGAGCCTGGACTATGACCACGAGGAATGGATCGAGGTCCGCGTGGCCTTCGAAGAGTTCACGAGCAACGCGGCCCGGGTCCTGGCCCGGCTGGAGGAGCTCCAGGACATGGTGTCCCAACGCGAGCTGCCCACCGACCTGGAGGGGGCGCGGCGCACGATGGAGGAGCACGCCTCTCTGAAAAAACGGGTAACCAAAGCCCCCGTGGAGGAGCTGGACGCCGAGGGTCAGAGACTGCTCCAGCGAATCCAGAGCGGCGAGAGAGGGCGGGGTGACGTCCAGGGCCTGGCGCCCAAAGTCTCGGCGCTTCTTGACAAGCTCCACGCCACCCGCCAGCACCTCCACCAAGCCTGGCACATGCGCAAACTCAAACTGGACCAGTGCTTCCAGCTTCGCCTGTTCGAGCAGGATGCTGAGAAGGTATGACCGGCAGTGGTGTAGCGGTAACAGTGGGATCTCTATATATTTGATGTCAGCAGTGCGATCACATGATGTGTTTTTTTTTTTTAGTGTGTACATCACGTATAGGTACGGTGTGGCATAAATACAATAAAAATGCAATCTCAGTGTATAGTGCATTTAGAAACAAAATACTGAATTGATGCAAAATGTGTAGAAAACAGTCATTTCTTTGAATCGGTTAAATGTTTAAGTTTTTAGCTAAGTGACTCGCGTGTCGCATGGTTCACAGATATGCAGATTTCGTGTAATGATCTAGGTTGATGTGTTAGTGCTACATCAGATCCCACACCAGTATTCACTTCCACCCTTGTCAAAGTGTGAACTTGCTACTATATTTGGTCATACAGGATTGTGTGTAGACGGATGTTGGTTATGAGTTTTCCCATCGTTAACATGACAAACAGTGTTGAGAGTTCGGTGTAATGAAGCGTATGTCAGCTGGTGAAAGTCACCAAAAGACTGATCGTATTCCGAGCGACATCGAGACGCAGTCTTTCAACGCTGCTCGTTCGATCCTCATGTTATTGCACAGTTCTGTCTCCGTATTTTTTTCACACTGAAAGGAGAGAGAGAGACTGTCGCAGAGTCTGGCGACGGCAGTTCACTAATTCAACAGCGGTAATAGCACTGCAGAAACACACTGTGTGTGCGAAAGTCTAATTTAAACGCTAAACAGTAACTACATTTTTATGATTCACTACGCATACAGGCTAATCTAAATTCCATCCTCTGTGGAATGAGGCGGTGTTTAGTATTAGTCTTGTAGCACTAACTAGGGCTTCCTACGTAACAAGAGATACTTCTGCTGAACTACAAAATTTACCTCCTTATCCCATGTTTCCCACCATAATACATACGTTCTTTCTTCCTCTCCTTTTCTCTCTCTCTCTTTTTTTTTCCCTCCCTCCATTCTCAAACAGATGTTTGACTGGATCGTGCACAATAAGGGTCTGTTCCTGACGAGCTACACGGAGATCGGCTCCAACCATCAGCACGTCCTGGAGCTCCAGACACAGCACAGTCACTTTGCCATGAACTGCATGGTAAGATGCAAAGCTCTGCGCTCCCCTCAGTGTTGGTGCTGCGGTTGCTTTTTATTCCCCTCCATCAGTGGACAGTGTGCCGCCGGCGGCGGGGTCGGGGGTGGACGAGGATTGGGGGGGGTGGGGGGTGGGGGGGCCGACCCTGTCCGGTTCACAGATGACCCGCTGTAGGCTTTAAAGAGCAGAGGGTCTGTGGGGGGGGGGAAAGACTCGCCATCAATCATAGAGACCGGACCTTTCCCCCTGATATGCCCTGCTCCCTTATTCCCCACGGCAATCCCAGACAGCGCCTGCAATCTGACACGCCCTGACGCGGCAGCAAAGCCGCTCTGTGACCAAAGCAAGGCTTTTTCAGCGGAAGGACATTTGTCAGTGGGTTTCATTAGAAATACGCAGCACACATGTTTGAACAGGGCCTGGCTTACTTTAAATAGCAAATACTGACCTAAAATTTTTCCATAATTTTACATTTATGATTGCTTAAGGACAGTAAATCAGATGAACAAATATATTTTTCTTCTCTTTTCTTTTTTTTTTTTAATCCTTCCCTGCATTCAGATGTCTCAAGTCTTTTTTTTTTTTTTTTTTTCGATCGTTATGTTAGGTCACAGATGCTGGCTTGCTCTTTTATGCAGCAGTACTAACTCCAGTTGAATGTCCTACCATTTTATCCTGAGTGGTATTAGACCTGTCTGCAGGGGCATGTGTTTGCCTTTGCTGGTGAGAGTCACAGAGCATGTCTTAGTGGGAGAGAAACACTAGCCATTGCTCAGGCTGTTGTTGTTATTTTGTGTGAATGAGTGAACAGAGAACCGTGTCAACAGTTGGCTGCCGGACAGCGCCACTGACGGCGTGGCCTCTTCCCCAGGAAGTTCCGGGAGCCGCACTTCCTGTCCGACACGGGTCGTTAGAGGACATTGTTTTTGTTTTGTTTTGCTCGTGATGTTCATGTGATATGTTTATAGCAGTTTTGCCACAGACGGAATGTTCCAGAATCCATTGACAAATGTGTGTGGATTGTATCACAAGGCTGAAGTACATCCAGTTAAAAAGCAGCTTCCTGCATGCTTGCCTGGCCATGCTGCAGAGAAATCTAGACCTTTAGCTTCAGCGTTCTGTGAGGAAAAGGAATTGTGATACATTATGCTGCAGTGCCTAACAGCTATTGGATTGCTGGTAACAAGCTGATAGCCTCTTTCTGTCTTTTTTTCTTTTTTTTGGCGTGAACTTTTGCTGGAAGCCTGCGTTCTAGGGGATTACAGTACACACTGCACTTTTGACGTTTGTTTTTTTTTGTTTTTTTTTTTAATCGTTTCATTGGCAGTTATTCAATAGGTGTTTTATATAAAAGCCAATGACCATTCTTTGGCACAGTGGAGCTGTGGTTGTTTCCATAGGAGACTGACATGCTAAAGCAGAGCTGCTGCTGGATTCTGAAGCGTAATGTCACGGGTCTGAAACGTTGGGCGTGTCCAGTTCAAGATAACCTCACGCCCATTAAGTCAACCCCGGTCAATTCAGAGGAGGGCCATTAAAATACGCTTCCTCCCACCGAAGACATTTTATGGTCAGCTAGTTCTGTGCGTACTCGCCCATCATGGGAAATGCATTGATTTTCTATAGTTCCATTCATGCAAGGCAGAATATGTTTCTTCCCTTGTCCTGTCGGTGTGGCACAGTTCAGTACATGAGAAATTACGCAGAATGTGACTCACTTGTTTAACTGCGGGGAGGCAGCATTCCGACCTTAAATTAATCTTTTTTCATGCCCCCCTATTGAAATTTAAAAAAAAAAAATGAGACAACTAACAAAACTGCACTTTAGTAACTACAGTTGTCGTTTCAGTAAAAATTTTGGTGGCTTTCATGTATGTCTGAATCTTTTCCTGCCCTAATGGTCTTCAAACAGCAGTAAATAATGTCTTTAAACCTGGCACGGACATGAACACAGCTGCAGAACCGACAGGTTTTCAGCTGTAAAGGGACAGAAATCCAGGCCGGGTCCTATGCTTTGGCTGCGCGCTCCGATTGTAACACGATCCGTCACGGAAAACTCTGCAAGGTCCCCACTCACTGTTGACTTTCACTGGAAAACCCGGCATTCTGCATGAGTTTTCCATTAATCCTTACCACATCGCCGTGGCAACCACACTGCTCCCCCTCGACGAGGGAAGTGGTGCAGTGAGGGATCCTTCGTTTTCTAATGTCCTTCAGATGTAACCAAAGGAGGCTGGTTTTCTGTAAGGATGGTGGTCTCATATGACATGTGGAAGATTGTGTGTGTGTGTGTCTTTGTGTGTGGTAGTCCACAGGATGAATCCAATCAAAGCACATTTTTGCAATGGCAAGGTGCAGAATGAGGTCAAAGATCTAGTCTAAGTGTCTTTTGACAAATCCAGAGGGGTAAGTCTGCAGTGTTGGAGCATTTTAACTGCTGAAGTAGCTTTTAATTTCAGAGTAGAAGTTGAGACTCTTCCTAAATATGTTTTACTACCATCAAATACTTGAAGAACCATCAAGTCCTAAGTCTTAATAATGGGTTATTTATATTTAGTTCACGTTCATATTTATCCAAGAACCTTTTTTTCTTTTTTTTTTCTCTAACACAGAATGGGTCCCATACCATCCTTATCGCTATGGCCCAGATGAAATCACTAAGAGACATCGCTCCTTAACATCACAAGAAGGAAACAAAAAACAAAAGATTAAAAAAAACAAAAAAACTTCCTGAATTCCTATTTTGAAGCAGAGCACAAGGGGACAGTGTTAGTCGCTGATATGTGAAGGAGCATCTCTGATCAGTTCCGCTGGCTCCGGCAACGTAGGGCCTACTCCTGTGACTATACACGCTTTAAGCTGCTTTAGATCTGCATTAGAATGAGGTAACAAAGCAGGCTTAATTGTTTCCATGAATATAATTGTGGTCCATGCAGAGTTGATTATACAATGAAAGGATGTAATTAATTTGTGTTTGCTAGAGCATGGCTATCAGGTCTGGAGCAGATTTGAGTCCAAGCTGAAAGAGGGTAAAAAACAATAACCCACAGAGAATTTTGGATCAGTTCACTTCTCCTTTTTTGGATGTGTGAATGGGGTTCACTTACTTCAGTGTTGTGCGATGTCCTTGTTGTGCATTTAAGAGAAATGAATTATCTACACATACAGATGTCTGGGGTTTAGATTTATCTCGGCTGGTAATCTCATTCCTGTTATCGTCTATGAGACAGTGGATTTGTGATTCATTTATGGATCAGATTTAATTGTGTTTAGAAGTATGCGTGTGTGTGTAAGTGTGCGCGCACGTGCGTGCGTGGTCTTGCCTGAGGATATGTCAGAGTTCATGACCATATGAGTTGGTATACTTGTGCCTTTGTGTGTGTGTGTGTGTGTGTGTGTGTGTGTGTGTGTGTGTGTGTGTGTGGTGCATCCGTGTGAGCGTGCCAGTGGATAAGTTTGAAAACTGCCCGACACGTGTACCGATCTGTGTCTGTTTCCAGTCTAATTTAATGCAACGTGGAGTTCTTGACAGGCGCATATCTGACAGCATACCCTGTATTGATCCCACTACCAAACCCCATGGCCTCTGGATACATTAGTTATGCCATGTGAGACTAGCCACATGCTAACTAGAGATCTGCAATGCACCAAACCTCTCAGATATCCACCTCATTATCTCCTCCAAAAGAGCTCGCCCTCTTTTTAAAAAAGTTCTCTCACTAAAAGGACAATCACCTTCAAGTTGAAGGCTCTAGGGAAAAATAAATAAAATAAAAGTTGGCTAATTGGATGGTGTTGAAAGCTTAGTTGCAGCTTAGTTTGTGCAACAGTGAGCCATGGTTGGAATCTTCAAATCAGAATATGCAGCGTGCATTCCATTTCGATCGTGATGCGTCAGAAAGGCCCTCGATGTTCATTCAGTGTTTTTTTAAGACCATTTTTACCATTTCAGAGTTTGTTTAAAGGGTTTTGGTGTCATAAACTGAGCTCAGACGAGGAAAGATGGATGACCGATAACTGAACTTCCATTTGGAATCTTCCTCTCGGCTTCAGTCACCCCGGCCCATTCAGTCACTCCACACACTCACACACACACACACACACACACACACACACACACACACAAATCTAATGAACACACTTGGGTTCACATCTGGACTTGCGGTCTGACCAGAGGCGCTCCTCCCAGTGAGGAGGAAGCCTTCCTGTGTGTGAGGTTAAGGAGGAGCAGCTGCACACACTAGAGTCCTCATCCTCTGTCTTTGAATGGTTGTCCAAAACATTCACGTTCCATATTTAACACAGGGCTGCGCACAATTAAAGTACGAGGAAGGCAGTGTGACACAATCACATCACTAACAAAAGCAACACCACACTAGTTCCTTTTACAAAACTTTACTATCCAAAAATGACATAGTAAGCTCAGGATAATTGTTTTTAATTAAAAGGTACACATTTAGAGCAGCTGCGTCATTTTGAGCTATCAGATAGATCAGAAGAGGAAAAGCAAGGGTAACGCAGACACGTGCATAGCGTAAATGCAAAGATGTCCCCAAACCCAAACCACATTCTTTGATCCACAACTCTGTGGCATCATGGGTTCTCACATTCAAGATATAAGAAATCTGGAAAAAAATGTTCTGAAGTTCTGAAATACATACTGAATACCTAAAAAGACTCTATATGATTTCAGTGGTTACCCTTTCATTAAATATAATTGTCATGTCGTTTGTATGTAATTTTATCATGAGGTCACTTTAACAGGACGAGACACCAGAAGAATAAGTATATTCTGTGCCATAGGAACACGGGTGAAAAGCACTGCTGTCGTGGTTGATTAATGACGGGTTTTCCCTCTGTTTTTCTATTTGTAGTAACAGTTGATCCCTCCTTGTTACTGAAATTTTGCAGTCCTTTTTTTTTCTCGTAGAAAGGAACAAACGGTCAGGATTAATGATGTTCTATCTGCTTTGTGACTCGTCGACCACTTATGTTTGTTCATTCAACAGAGACGTTTTGTTGCTAAGAGAAGACCGCATATGGCTGCCTTTACTGTTTTTGTTGGCTGCTGTCTGTTGTTCAAGAAAGAAAGAAAGAAAAAGAGAGAAGTCATTGCAGTACCACATAGTTTTGGATCCCTTTGTGAAAACAGGACAAGGACTCGGTGGTTGTTGCTGACTGGCCTTGTATTATTGGCGAAGACCTGCCTTGGGCAGTTTCAATGGATTATGACTGTCCTGTACCAGCATTTCTCTGCACAAACCACCATGGATCCTAAACCATCAAATTTCATATTGATTCATTTCGACTCTAGCTAAGCTATCTAGTTAACCCGTCTAGATACGGCTGACCTTTGATATGTTTATGATATCATCCTAACGGAAGGCGCCGTAATCAAGTGTAATTTGCCTAGTCACAGAGTTTGGAATATGTATTTGCACTCATGCAGCGTTACACAATATTATGTTTTGTTGTGTCTCTGTAGAACATATACAGTATGTCATTTCGTAAACAATAATCAGGGCGGTTTTACATCTGACAGCGTAATATATCTATCTAGCAATGGTGTAACGGAGGTTCGTGCTAGACCGTTCTGTTTGGAATTTGAAGGTTCAGAATGTATTGCGAATTTAACAAGTTTCCACCGAGCAACGGTTAAATTATGCCCACATTGCTCACGACGAATTACAGATTATGTTATCACTCCGGTCTTTGAATATTTTAAAACGGTACACGTGCCAGTGTATTTAACAAGCTGAAAGAGCTCGCGAGGCGAACATTATTTTTAAATTATTCTCCAACGGTCATTTACGCACCCAGCTAAATTTGCAGTTAGCGTTTCCAGTTTTTTCGTGATGTACTGAAAACGTACCTTCCTAGGTGTCTAATGTATCGCACACTCTTATAATCTAACTAATCAACAGTATGTTCTGTTCTTACCTCTTTGTAGAACGTGTATGTAAACATCAGTCGGATTATGTCTGTGGGGAACCGGCTGTTGGAGGCGGGTCACTATGCTGCCCAGCAGATCCAGCAGATCTCAGGTCAGTTGGAGCAGGAGTGGAAGGCCTTCGCTGCTGCTCTGGATGAGAGGAGCACCCTGCTGGAGATGTCCGCTGCTTTCCACCAAAAAGCTGACCAGGTTTGTCGATAACTGTTCTTCATTATTTGAGTTCAGGTAATCTAAACTAACCACCAGTTGTTTTCATATGCTAACGCAAACATACAGCAAAGATAAAACACTGAGCTTGTAGAGCAGTTGGACCTGTGACGGGTCTAATGTTTTTCACCTGAAACTTTGAAGGAAGTGTTAACTATAAAATGAACGATTTTTTTTACGTAGGCAACATTCTTACAATTGTAACTTACAATTATCATAACCTATATCAGAGGTGTCATCCCACTTTGGGGTTTGAATTTACAACCCTCTGGTCAATTTCATGACCACTACACCAACACCACCATCATCATCATCATTGCCAGTGCTCTGGGTTAAAATACTGGTCTTTAGCATGCTACGGAAAAGATGATGGGATAGAAGCCTGGATCTAGGTAACATGTGAAACACAAGCTGCATTGTAAGAAGTCTGGCTTGTGTTCTGTGAACATTTAGATGTAATTTCAGATGTATATTGTCATGCGTTTGGCTGTCTTTATTTTTCTGAGCACCTGGTTCTGTTAATTACTCTTAAGTTAATGCATAGCTCTGTGTCCTGCTTGTCCAGTTGTCCCTGAGTGGGGAGACCAGTGTCCTTCAATTAAAACATGTTCTCAGTGTTTTGAGTTTGGGAAACATTAGTGCAGACAGAAGACACAAAGGCATTTGTCTTTCTCTCATCCTCAGCGTCTCCATTATTTCCTTTGAACCGTAATTGCTTGTTGTCAACGTCATTATTACGCTGATACGTTCTTTGTTCTTTGTGAAATTTCGCTTCTCATTAGAACGGACCGAAGTAAGCGCCCATGCTTTCATGTAATTTATGAGCTTTGCCTTGGAGCTAAATTACACTTTATCATGTCTCTTTGTTCTTTGTCAGTATCAAAATGAGAAGAATGTTGTTGTGTCTCATGGTTGCTGGTGATATTAGCAGCTCTTATCTTTTACATTCTCATGGTCTGAGTTATTCATGTAGCTTCATGAATTTTCTGTGGTTGACCTACTGTTCACACTCGTATCAATGCTGAGATAGGACTGATAATTTAAAGATTTAACGCTGAAGCCCTAATAGAGGTTTCCAGACTTCCCAGAGGTATCTGTAACCATTACGACTAAAACCGTGGAGTGATGTTTGTAAGTGTTGTTTTGTGCCTGTGTTGGGTGCAGTATATGAGTAACGTGGAGCCGTGGTGTAAAGCATGTGGAGAAGGAGAGCTGCCTACAGAACTGCAGGACCTTGAGGACACAATCCACCATCACCAGGGCTTATATGAGCACGTCACTGCAGCCTACTCAGAGGTAACATTTTCTCCTCGCTGTCTCTCATGCTCTCTCTCTCTCTCTCTCTCTGTCTCTCTCTCTCTCTCTCTCTCTCTCTCTCTCTGTTTTTTTTTTCCTCCTCTCTTTTCCCCACTTTCTCTCTCCTTTTATAACTGTTTTTCTCATTCCCATACTTTAAATTCATCTGACAGCAGTTTTTTCATTCTTGTCCAGCACTTACAAAAACCTGACTTAAATTGTCAGCTCGACATTAATAAAGAGCATTTTAATGACTGGCCTTATAAAAACGAAATGTTCACGGTCTCCCTCGGACTAGAGACACATTATGCTACACTGGCTCCTTTCTTTGTCATGTCTGACCGCAGCATTTCACTGCCTCTCTGAATATTGTATCAAGAAATTAATTGACAAGCAGAAAATTGGTTCCTCCTAATTTCGCCATTTCAGCACTGATTAGACTGAAAATTTACACAGATGATAACACAGAGGATTAGCAACTTTTCAAAATGTCATGGAAATTCACGTCACAATTTTTTTAGGAAAGGAAAGAGCATTCGGTTTGCCTCACTTGTTATGTGGATAAGTTCTGCTCTGGATATTCTGTAATGAAGTGGGAAGAAGTGACTAAAACAATGGATCTCTCGCTCAAAACGAAACAAACAGACAAACAAATAAAAATACAACACATCATTTTATTTCTGCTCCTTGTTAGGTGAGCCAGGATGGCAAATCCCTATTGGACAAATTACAGCGACCTCTGACCCCAGGCAGTGCTGATTCGCTCACGGCTTCAGCCAATTACTCGAAGGCGGTGCATCACGTGCTGGACATCATCCATGAGGTCCTCCACCACCAGAGACAGTTGGAGAACATCTGGCAACACCGCAAGCTCCGCCTACACCAGCGCCTACAGCTGTGCGTCTTCCAACAGGATGTTCAGCAGGTGGGCCACACCCCAGATAAGCATATCAGCCAGTCAATGGCTTGGGTACAGATACAATAAGAGATGAGGTTACTGTTCTCCTCTGTTGAGTTTTGTTGACTAGACATGATTAAGGGCACATGGGCTGGGGATTGTGAGATAAGACTCACTTTTGGTGTGAAGTATGATGTCACAAGGGCATAAAAGTGTGACATCACCGTCAGTGTGAAGGGTGATTATGTCATAATATTCATGGCATTCATAGTTTTAGGAAGATGTGACACCATAATGCTTTCAAAAAGAGCAAGAATAGACTGCACAGTTCACCTAACAAGCTCATATGGAAATCAGACATGTACACAAGGGGAAACACTGCAGAATAAAACATAGAATCCATCATTTAGAATAGATTATTGGATGCTTGTCTACTCTGGGGATATGCCATTTTGATGAAAACGCATCTGGAAAGGGTAGGACACGACCTTATGTTCATGGATGACATCATAATGCACACAGAATCGCTGCTTGTCGTGTCATTAGATTTATCACGTAGCGTGAGACATGACTTAGGAGCGTTGGTCTGGAACAAATTTTAAATACACAATTTGACCAGATATTCCGCACCTGTGTAGCATGATGTTATTCTTATGTTCCCATTCTTAGCCAAGAACCCCGTTTCCTTTTCCTTTCCTATTGTCTGAATGTTTGTAGTGTAAGATGCAGAAGAACTCAAGATCCAAGTGTCATTGCCCGGGAGGCATCAAAATAATAAATATGAAGGAAAAGAAGTCACTTATCTCTCTGAAACAGCAGCTGGTCCACTTGGTTTAAGATGCGGTAGTAATTAGCAGGCTGAACGTTTTCAGCATCAAATCAGTTTCAGCAGCTCATGGGCTTTTCCAAAAGAAAATTGTCTTCTGCTTTAGAGCCGCAGATAGACCCAGTGATAGCTGCCGGGCCCCTTTCCATCAGAGTATCTTTTCTCTCTCTCTCTCTCTCTCTCTCTCTCTCTCTCTCTCTTTTTTGCTCTCTCACTCACTCACTCACTCACTCTCAGTCGCTCACTACCTCTGTCTCTCTCTCTCTCTCTCCCACTCTGCCTCTCTCCTTCACCCTCTTTCTCTCTCTCTCTCTCTCACTCTCTCTCTCTCTCTCTTTTTCGCTCTCTCACTCACTCACTTACTCACTCACGCTCAGTCGCTCACTACCTCTGTCTCTCTCTCTCTCTCTCCCACTCTGCCTCTCTCCTTCACCCTCTTTCTCTCTCTCTCTCTCTCACTCTCTCTCTCTCTCTCTCTCTCTTTTTCGCTCTCTCTCTCACTCACTCACTCACTCACTCTCAGTCGCTCACTACCTCTGTCTCTCTCTCTCTCTCTCCCACTCTGCCTCTCTCCTTCACCCTCTTTCTCTCTCTCTCTCTCTCTCTCTCTCTCTCTCTCTCTCTCTCTCTCTCTCTTTTTCGCTCTCTCACTCACTCACTCACTCACTCACTCTCAGTCGCTCACTACCTCTGTCTCTCTCTCTCTCTCTCCCACTCTGCCTCTCTCCTTCACCCTCTTTCTCTCTCTCTCTCTCTCTCTCTCTCTCTCCCGCTCTTGATCTCACACACATACAACCTCTCTCTCTCTCACTACCTCGCTCTATCTCTTTTCTTTCTCCCCATCCCTTTTCTCTTTTTCTGTATTTTTCACTTTACCAATTATCACCGTCCCTCTCCCCCTGCACATGGACTCGCTCAGCAGTGGTTGCCATGGCAATCCAATTGCGAAGTCTCATTATGTGTAGGGTATGCCCCATAAAACGATGCAGGCGGTGGAGACCTCTAAACCTCCAGACTGATCAAAACACACCACGTGACAGAGGGAGACTGAACATCTGCAAAACAAATGACTTCATTATGAGCGACTGCACACGCATGCACACATGAACATGCATGTACACACACACGCATGCACATACACACACGTACACATATACTTTAAGATGCAAAGGTCTGTGTTTTTCCTTTGTAGAAGCTTAGTTCAATATGTCTGTACTTACACGCACATTCACACTCACACACCAAAAAACAAAGACAAAACCCAAAACATTCAAACAGAAATGTATGCGCGCGCGCACGCACACACACACACACACACACACACAGAGAGAATAATAGCTGTGTGGCATGTTGATCCAGATCAGAGGTGTCAGTATAAAATATGTATGAGAACTGAGCTTGCTTGTCTTTTCATAGTTGTGTGTGGAGTCTGCTTAGCCTGGTAGGTAGGTAGGGAGGCAGGAAACCTTTCATTTCACCCTAATGACACAGCCCGTCTCAAACACGTTTTCCGCCCAACACTCCAAGTACTGACCTCCCCGTAAAAGTAAAATGCGAAAAAGAAGGATTCACGTCTAAAATATAAACAAGCACAGCAACGAACCTCCTCTTGTTTAGCACAAAAATTTATTTAAAATAGTGTGTTTGTGGAAAGCGGGATGTTCTAGTCTCAATTTGCTTTAGTCATAGCTGATGGATAACTGCTACACACATGAACAACACCTGCAAACTACACATGCGCTACCAAACTGAAGGTTCATTCCTCTCCAATAACTTCATATCCCTAAACAAGTGTTTACAAAGTGTGTGTGTGTGTGTGTGTGTGTGTGTGTGTGTGTGTGTGTGTGTGTGTGTGTGTGAGGTATACAGCCTGGTAACAGTGTGTTCTTGTTGGGGAAGTTCTTACGGCAGGGTGCAGAGAAGGGGGAGGCCGACAGGATTTCTCTCTCCCTTGATCTGCAGGATGACTTCAGCGTTTCAAATGTGTGTGTGTGTGTGCGTGTGTGTGTGTGTGTGTTAGTCAGAGTGGCTCTGTCGCAGTGGTGTTTGCGCTGCTCTAAAGTGCCCCCTTGTGGCCCTGTTAGTGAATGGAAGCTAAATTCAAACTGCGCACTGACTTTTTCCCCCTCCGTCTCTCTCTATTAGAGCATATAGTTATGTTAGGAATACACATGACTTACACTCAGTGTACACATTGTCATTGGGCTTTTTCATTTGTGATCCTTACGACAGTAATGGAGTTTACCTCAAATCCATTACAACATCCCTTTGACGCACTCATATGTTTTCAGCTTCCTTCAAAGGCCTCTCCAAGTAATTGAGAAAACTGGTGTATTTTTGACTTTTCCAAAGTTTTCTTGAGTCTTTTCGTCAACTTTTGTTCAAATTCGTGAGTAAATTTAGCAATGCATCTCAGAATATTTTAATAATTTCTTATAACCCCACTGAGATGCCTAGAGGCAGTCATATACCATTGGCAGTTGGATTGAACAAACTGCAGGAGTTTTACAGTCCAGAGGCTGCAGCAGTAGTCACGTATTTTAGTTCTGAGTGTCTCACTGTGACCTCTCAGGGTGTTAGTCATAAGGTTTAGCCTGTTAGCATCCACAACACCAACAGTAATCTCTGTATCTCAGAAGTTCTGGGAGAAGCTCTGGCAAAGGCTCTGCTCAGAGAAATTGCGGACTGGCCTCAGAACCTCAAAATACCTGTCAGATGCTCTTCTCTAAGCCTGAGAAGTGACCTTTTTCTGCTTGTCCCTCTCTCTCCCTCACAGGTTCTGGACTGGATTGAGAACCATGGTGAGGCATTTCTCAGTAAACACACGGGTGTGGGGAAGTCCCTGCATCGAGCCAGAGCCCTTCAGAAACGACACGAGGACTTTGAAGAAGTGGCCCAGGTGACGAACGAGAACTCTTTAATGACTCCTGTCTTTTGTTGTCATCCCCAAAGATCATCACTTATTGTTCACAGTCAAGCGCAGGAGTAATAACTCTACAGTTACGTAATGCATTCTCATGTCAGCCTCCCATGTATCACAGCTTGGCGTGATCGGGTTAGTCAGATCTGCCAATCTGTGTGTCCCAGTCAGAGAGATGGCTGATGATACCATGTCCCTTACAGAAAGTTCCTGCCATTTGTTAACCAATTAGAGTGTTCCTGCCATCACACGCTATTGGTTTTGTCTTCAGGAGTTTTCATTTCTTTCAGTATGGCAGTAAAATCTGGGATTGCACACACACTGTGAACAATAAGCAGTGAATTTGAGCAGCACACAACCACTGGGCACAGGAGGCGCACCCGTGGGCACAGGCACAGTGGGCACATCTGCGCTCCCGGGGGAGGGGGGGGGGCAGTTTGGGGTTAGGTGCCTTGCCGTGGATGTTTTTCCTGCCAGTTTCAGGGACTGAACCATCGACCGTCCAGTCACAAGCCCACCTCTCTAACCATGTGGCCACGGCTGCCCAGATGTTTTTCCTGTCTGTCTTGGGATTCGAACCAGCGAACTTTCGGTCCCAAGCCCGCTTCTCTAACCAGCCGGCATAATATCTCTTCCTGTTTTCTCTCTCTCTCTCTCTCTCTCTCTCTCTCTCTCTCTCGGGGAACAGAACACCTACACTAATGCGGATAAGTTGTTGGAGGCGGCGGAGCAGCTGGCTCAGACAGGGGAATGTGACCCAGAGGAGATCTATCAGGCGGCTCATCAGCTGGAGGATCGCATCCAAGACTTTGTGAGGCGTGTGGAGCAGCGCAAGGTCCTGCTGGACATGTCTGTGTCTTTCCACACGCACGGCAAAGAGGTACGACTGCAACACGTCTGACTTTGACTCTACAGACTACACAGAACTGAGGCAGTCAGGAGTCATTTCCCCAGCATAACACACAAACACATACACAAACACATACACACAAACACATACACATACACAAACACATACACACAAACACACGCACATAAACATACACATACACATACACACACACAAACACACACCTATAAACATACACATACACATACACATACACACACGAGTGGTGAGTGAAGTATTTTACTCTGAGCAGCTGTCATCATTGAGTAGCTCTGGGTCATGCTGTTGTTACTGCCTAATCTGCTGTGCTTTTGAGTGACTCTCTGTCACATTTTTAAGTTGACATTTCTGTGCCTGCTCAGAAGAGCATCTCTGTTTGATCTCCCTCTGAGCAATGTGAATGTTAAAACATGATCTTTTTACCCCTGATTTTTTTTTTTTTCCACACCACCAACTTCCTGTCAGAGGTTGTCAGGGGCAGTGTTCTTCTTAATACACTGCACCTTGACATACAGATATTATCTCATAACTGTTCCTGTTTTAAAAACAAAATGTTCTTGGCCTTTTTGGCTGATTTTTTTTTTAACATATTGCACATCAACTCTTTATGCTTCAAATCTGTCCCACTCCTACGCAGAAGAATGAAAAACGACTTCTGCTGAGCTGCACCGTGAGCAGTCCATGCTGTGGGAATGTTAGCGATTACATATTGTATACATTACTAAGCTCATAGGTAATCGACTAAAACAATGGCCCTGTGTAGTGTGCTCACATGGCAACATGTTGGCCATCTGTCTGCACGGCCACTCTCATTGAACAGCTTCCAGCTACAATGCACGTGGAACACATTAACCGTTTTGTGTTATGAAAAAAGACAGAGAACGAGAACTGGAGAGGAAGGTGGAGATTAATATAAAACCGACAATGTGGCGTGATAGTGCAGGCCAAGACTTGATGGTGCTTGTGACTTGTAATGCCCCAATACCAGTATGGTTCATTTGTCTGTCTCAGCATAGAGCTGACTGGTCAGAGGAAACCAGTGGCTAAAACCGGAGGCCTTGTCAAACGGACTGTCGCACTTCATTCTCATTGTCTTTTCTAACTCATGCAAGTAGTTTGTTTGTGCCTTTAAAGTCAGAAATTCCAGTGGATTGTGTTAAAGACCTTTGTTGTAGGGCACTCGGGTTGTGCAGTGAGGAGACAATAGCTCGCCACCACAGAGTCTTGACTTCAAATCCAGGTTTCTGTGGTGCTTCTGGCTTGGCCAGGCATCCATATGAACACAGTCAGCGCTGTTCGGTGTGTTGGGATGCTGGTAGAGCATTGAATCCCTGTTGTTGAAACAGCAGCTCCCATTGACTGGTCAGGGCTCCAGATTAACAGTGGGCAGATCTGAGAACCATAGCAGAAGCCTTCGTGCGCCTAACAGTTTACCAGAGATGCCCTCTACGGTCTAATGAAAAGAAGCTGTCAGCAACTCCATGTGTATTAGAGACATATGGACATTACGGACCATTAATTTGGGTTAAAAAAGAGGGAAAAAAACCCATTTTTTTCTTGTTTAGCAAGGAACCAGCAGTGTGTCCAGGTTCTTGTGTGATACTGTTGATGTTGGTCCACAGTCCACATGCAGATCCACTGAGACAGAAATGTCTCTGATTAGCCAGTTTTCTGCAAAACAGTGTCATTTATTTCGCCAAGATTTGCAATGCCTGCCCATCCAGTTGCACCGTTTTCACACGACTGATGGCCATTTCATCAGGTCGAGCTGCTGAGCCCCTTGAGTCTTGATTGGTTTCATGTCATCATGTCATACAGCTGTGGACGTGGTTGGAGGAGCTACAGAAGGAGCTGTTGGATGACGTGTATGCAGAGTCTGTGGAGGCGGTGCAGGAACTCATCAAACGGTTCGGCCAGCAGCAGCAAACCACGCTGCAGGTCACCGTCAACGTCATCAAAGAAGGAGAGGACCTCATCCAGCAGCTCAGGTACCGAGAGCACAACACCCAGACCCTCAGAGACACAACAGTTACACGCAGATGCTCAATACCAGGCTCATTCCTAACCTCGTCAATGCTTTTGTGTAATGTCTGACTCAGCTTTAATAAGCCAATTTTGATTTTGTTGAATCAAGTGTGTTAGAGCTCAAATGTTCTAACCAACGATGCCCTAGAGCTGTAGACAAAAGATGCTGATTCAAAGCATTGATCTAGGCAACTGCACGGTGTTTTTGAGTACTGTGCGCTTCAAAATACCCAAACTGGAGAGGTTACCAAAAAAAGAAAAAGCAAATGGGACAGTGCTTTTGACTCTCTCTACTGACAGAGCAGCTATAATGGCCTGCGTTTTTGCTAATAGTGCAAAGCTATGATGTTTCTAAATGATATGATTCATCTTCATATCAGTAAAGCCCCATCTGTAAGTCCTACGTGGCCTCATCAGGCCTGAAAAAAGATCTAGACAAGCACATTACCTCAGAGATCCATTAAGGGCTTGTCCTCTAATCCCGCACTTGTGAATTTCGTAGTGGTCTTATTCCAGGTTAACCTAATGAAGGCGCTTCTCTGCTAGGCTGACCATGATTTCTCTGTCAAATGTGTTTTTTTTTGTGTGTGTGCGTGTGTGTGTGTGTGTGTGTTTGTTATTTTTTAATCAGAGACTACTCAAAAACCTTATCTCTTGGTCCATTTTGCAGAGATTCTGCCATCTCCAGTAACAAGGCCCCTCACAACAGCTCGATGGCTCACATTGAGAGTGTCCTGCAGCAGCTGGACGAGGCCCAGGCCCAGATGGAGGAGCTGTTTCAAGAAAGAAAGCTCAAACTCGAGCTCTTCCTGCAGCTTCGCATTTTCGAGCGTGACGCCATCGACGTGAGTCTGCACTTTTTTCCCCTCCACCTGTCTGTCCTGTCTCTCCCTTTCTCACAGGTGTCGCATGTACAGTAATGAATGGGGCTTGGACGATTAAGACGTCATGGCCCTTAGCAACAGCTGTTTGTTTTTGTTTTTTTTTTTTTTAGTTAGTTAATGAAGTTAATTCTGCCATAACTGTTGCAAACCCTCCCTTTTGAAAGAATTACACACATATCAAGCAGACATTACATATACTGTTTCATTAAACATACAAAAAAAAAAAAATACTTGCTTTTTAGAGGGACCCGGGCTCAGGGCTTTTTTTTTCACAGCCTCTAACAGTCTTTAATGAAACGGTCTTTCCCTAATGGAAGCAATCATTACTCTTCCACCAGTTACTCATGTCATATTTGTCTCTTCACCTTCCTTTTCATGAGTGGTGTTAGAATATGACCCTGGGGCTGACTAACGCTGTGATGTGTAACTAAAGACCGTGTTCTTCACCTTAGTACCGCTCTGTCCGCAAATGTACTGTTACCTGTCTGAGTCTGTCCGGGCTTTGAAGTGAATGGGCCTGAGGACAGGAGAACTCAGCCGTGATTGCTTTCCCTAAACAAGACCGATCCGTCCTTGACCGAGCCCCACGAGGCCGACTGCACGAATGGCACTGACGTCTGTGACGTGAATGACTTTTCGGCTTTTTGGGAAAGAGGTGATGAACCGCTGAGCATGTGTATCGGAGAACTTGTAACAGAGGAGCATTTCCCATAATCCTTCAGAATGACTGAAGGGCTTTGTCTCTGGTTATGGTGTGAAAATGAGTCATGCTCCTCTAAGGCTGGTTTTATAACAGATGGAGAGAAAGGGCGGGCAGACCTTTCACTTTTATGGTGCTGTAGACTTGACTGGGTTTAATGCCAAGTTTTATTTCTTCATAATGTCTTTAAAAAAGAAAGTCGGTTAGTGAAAGGATCTGTTATGCTCTTAACTAGGCGTAGAAATTAACTCCATTGTTTCATTAACTGCTGTAAAGTCTCTGTTTGAATACTTTCAGACTGAATTGATATTTTGACAGGACATGGAAAGAACTTAAATAAAAACCTGGCTAGATGGATGATAAATTGCCATTAGACATAGTCATGATAAAACGTGAGAAACACTGGCATTATATGTTGGATGTATTGGACGTTCACTTATAAACCCCGTACATTTAGAACCTCTTGATCCAGTTATGAATAACCTCAGAGTGTCTTGCCAAAATACTTTTAGATTAATACTTAGGTAATCAGAGCTGGAGTTAAACCCAACCCATAAAACAAGCCAGTCTCAACCTGAGTACCACTCTCTGTCTGGGGAGCATGCTCTTGTTCTGAGACTCTGAGAGCATAATAACAACAAGAACCAGAAGAAGAAGAAAGAAGATGCAGATCCACTTTTTGAAACTCCCAGTAAAATGAAAACAAAGAAATAAGACAGCAAATATATTTAGAGATTTAAAAACTTAAAGACCAAAACAATAATGGTCTCATAATGTTACATGCAGACAAACAATTTTTTGTTACTGAAACAATAACAGACTTGGAGCTGTAAAAGGGTCAGTGCTATGGAATTATCTCTTGAACTCTTAGATGATGAGAGATTTGTGAATAATTAATAAAGATGTATTTTGCCGCGCTGAATGAGGAAAGGTAGCGACAGTTTGTCATCACTGGGCGTGTCCGTGCTGTCAGTCATGACGGCATGGCGCCAGAGGATTGTACAACAGGGCTTTGTTTTTCCCAAAACGCCTTACACTCTTTCAGGCACATGCCTCCTCTCTCTCCCTCTCTCTCTTACTCACTCTCTCACTCACTCACTCACTCACTCTCTCACTCACTCACTCACTCTCGTGGAGGAAAGCGGAGGATTACTTTCCTAAAATGAGGTTTAAAGAAGAACCTCTCCCCTGTTCCTCCAGTTGATTCCGTCAGGCAGTGTAGAGGACAAGATGATTGTTTCCTGCAGATCCGGGTGGTTGTTCGGGATACAGTCAGTGCTCAGGGTCTTGACAGGTAAAATGACTTTTGAGTGAAGGAATGTACTGGATGTGTTGAAACGGTGCCTGGAAGCCTTACCTGTTCTACGTCATTCGTAAGTGTCCAAAGATGCATTCAACCCGACATATGTTGTTCTATGAGCTTATCCTACGGATAATTACTTTAAGTTATTGTCCCCCAGGCTCAGGCGCACTGGGCAGAGTTGATTTACTATCAGTTCAGAGTGAAATAAATGTTTAGTTTTTAAATGTGTCAGAAACAGTGAAAGTTACTCCTTTTTTTTTTCTTCCAAAGTTTTGGCCGCCTGCCCTGCGATTCATTTTTTTTCCCCCTCCAACTTATTTTTACTCTTGTTGTCACAGCAGCTGATTTGGCACAAGTTATTTCGCTGTGGTTTCTTAGAGAAACTTTTAGATGAAACTTCAAGGAATTTGTGAGACAGTTGCTTTGACTCCAATCGGTGATGCAGAATTCTCTCAATTTCACACTCGTAATTAGTTTCTGTTGTCATTATCTTCCACAAACGGCACTTTGTCCATTCATAAGACAGATCTAAATGAATATCATTCAGTCATTTAATACAAGATCATAAGATAAAAACCCCAGTCAGAGCACTGTCTGTGAGAGGCACACGGTGTTCTGTAGTAATAGGGCTAATGGTGTAATAATGTAATAGCTGTGTTTAGTGATGTGTGGGAGAACAGATTTGCCCTGCAGAACTGTGGCCGTTGATCATTGCTCAGCAGGTGTCAGCACAGACTGACTGAGTTTAAAACACTGTCTTTATGTCTGTAAAACTGACCCCCCCCCCCCCCCCCCCCCCCCCCCCCCGCCTGCTGTCTGAGCTCAGATCGCTTTCCTACTGCGTCTGTGTCTCTAAAGAGCAGACACACACTCTGACATGTCACACTGCTTCCAGTCCCTTGCTAGCGTCTCTTACAAGCGACTGTTGGCATTTTTGTAAACATTCAATAAGTAATCGCCTTTAGTTGCGGAGAAATCCCTCAGATGGAGTCTGTGGGCTGTTCTGGGTCACAGATGAATAAAATGTTCTTCTGCTCAGCGCTTCTTGGGGGGGGGGGGGGGGGGAAGAAAAAAAGAATGCATTAGCTCAGGTCAAACGCTCTGTCTAGATAGCACACAGCACTCTGCTGAGAAAAAGCTTAATCCTGGACTTAACTGGTAGATGTTTTGGAAGTGTGAGACTGTATGTGTGTGTGTGTTTTCTGAATCGCCTTTCTCTCTCTCTGTCGTAGATCATCTCAGATTTGGAGTCCTGGAATGAGGAGCTGTCCCAGCAGATGAGTGAGTTTGATACAGAGGATCTGACCCTGGCTGAGCAGAGACTACAACACCATGCAGATAAAGCTCTGACCATGAACAACCTCACCTTCGACGTCATCCACCAGGGACAGGAGCTGCTGCAGTACGTCACTGAGGTGCAGGCGTCTGGTGAGTGTGGCCACACAGAGACACACACACGCACACGCACACACAAAAACCACACACACACAAAAACCACGCACACATTTAGCTTCATCCACTAGGGCCAGAGGTGACTGAAGTATGCATCACTAAGGTGCAGGCATCCAGTGAGTATACACCTGTGTGTATGCAAGCACTAACACACACACACACACACACACACACGGGCATAAACAGACTTTATGAGCATGTGATGAAGTCTTTAAAGGAAACTCGAACACAAAGAAATTTACACATTTTAACTGACATGTCAAAATGATGGATGAAGAAGGCTTTTGTGTTTAGACCAAATGAAACCAGAATGCTTGTAATCATGCTAGAGATCAAACACATACTCCAGCTCAGCTGAGGGGCCAGTGTTAGAGATTCACTTAACATTGCTGTAGGCCCAGCAAGGACATACAGGGCTGATCTCAGATCAGCTGTTAGAGGAGATCCAGTTTCTCTTACTACTGTGCTGGATGCAAAGTTAATAGTCCCTAGAATGACTGCCTAGCCATCAGAGCTCTGTGTGTGTGTGTGTGTGTGTGTGTGTGTGTAGCCGTTTTCACATATGCACTACGGACTATAACTGCAGAATCAAGTACGCATTATGTCCGAAGTTGCCCTTTCACACATGCAGCACACAGCAGCAGACAGTCCGAGTCAAACGCGTTCACACATACACGAAATACTCCGTTTGGTTTAGGCGTGGGGCGGCGCCTGGGTAGAGCGTGCAGGAGGCAGGACATGACGCAAAAAGTACTCTGCGAAAATCGCAGTGTTTTGTTCACAACAAATTGAAAAAAGCGGACACGGCCGCTGACTCCTGTCTGACGATTTCGGCATCAGCTGTTATCGTCGTTTCTCCAGTTAGACATTTTCGTTGGCGTCTTCATGTAAATGACCCTTCTTCTTCACTATCGGATGTTTGCATTCTTCTGGTTTGGTGGCAGTTGTATGTTAGAAACGGCATCAACACGGCCACTTGCTCGCTGTGCATACTCCAGAGTATAATCTGCTCTATTCACACATGGACCCAAACGAACAGAAAACGGAGTTTGTACTAGGGGGCTGGTAGAATAAAGTCTGTTTAGAATCCGAGTCGA
>NC_044502.1:45336254-45571254 GCF_902362185.1 Chanos chanos
TGTGTATGCCTGTGTGTATGTGCCTGTGTCATGAAATGTGTGTATACGGGAGGGGTGTGTGTGAGCCTCTGTGTGTATACAGGAGGGGTGTGTGTGAGCCTCTGTGTGTATACAGGAGGGGTGTATGTGAGCCTCTGTGTGTATACAGGAGGGGTGTATGTGAGCCTCTGTGTGTATACAGGAGGGGTGTATGTGAGCCTCTGTGTGTATACAGGAGGGGTGTATGTGAGCCTCTGTGTGTATATGGGAGGTGTGTGTGTGAGCCTCTGTGTGTATACAGGAGGGGTGTATGTGAGCCTCTGTGTGTATACGGGAGGGGTGTATGTGAGCCTCTGTGTGTATACAGGAGGGGTGTATGTGAGCCTCTGTGTGTATACAGGAGGGGTGTATGTGAGCCTCTGTGTGTATACAGGAGGGGTGTATGTGAGCCTCTGTGTGTATATGGGAGGGGTGTGTGTGTGCCTCTGTGTGTATACAGGAGGGGTGTATGTGAGCCTCTGTGTGTATACGGGAGGGGTGTATGTGAGCCTCTGTGTGTATACAGGAGGGGTGTATGTGAGCCTCTGTGTGTATACAGGAGGGGTGTATGTGAGCCTCTGTGTGTATATGGGAGGTGTGTGTGTTTACGTGTACGTGTGCTTGTGTGTCCATGTATTGACTTAAACTGCGTTTGTATAAGCTCCATTGTAGCTGTTTATAGGTAGTTGATTTGAAGTGTAAGTCCATGCTGACTGCTGACCTCTGGGCCTTTATGAGGTCAGTTTTGTAATCCCTGTAAAGCGTGTGTCTGGAGGTGCACCAGAATTATTTTATGTTTATGTGCATGCACGAGCATGTCTCTAATCCTGATTTTCTCTCTCTTTCTCTTTCCCTCTTTCTCTCTCTCTCTCTCTCTCTCTCTCTCTTTGTCTGTGTTAAGGTCTTGGGTTGGATCCGTAATGGAGAATCCATGCTAAACGCAGGGCTGATTACAGCCAGTTCCCTGCAGGAGGCTGAGCAGCTTCAGAGAGAGCATGAGCAGTTCCAGCATGCTATAGAGGTAACACTGTCCCAGTCCCCATACAATCAATAACTCACCCACAGCAGCCCATTCTCACACTCATCCAGTCACAGCCTGTGGTAGAGAATAGGCTCTGAGCAGGTAATCACTCTCTGTACCTGGGAATCCATGTGAGAACACCCAGGCAGGTCAGACCGTCACTCAGCACACTTACTACATGACGAGGCAAATTAACATGATTTTGAAATATTGTCCATAGAACAGCTCAAAGCAGAAAACGCTTTGAAACTAAAATGAAAAAAAAAGTGTTCTATGTTCAGTGTATGCTAAATATCAAAGAAATGGCCTCTCTCTCTCTCTCTCTCTCTCTCTCTCTCTCTCTCTCTCTCTCTCTCTCACACACACACACACTCTCTTGCTCTCTCTCTCTCTCTCTTTCTCTCTCTCTCTCTCTCTTGCACTCTCTCTCCCTGTCTGTCTCCCTTTGTAGAAAACCCATCAGAGTGCTCTGCAGGTGCAGCAGAAGGCAGAGGCCATGTTGCAGGCCAATCATTATGACATGGACACAATCAGAGACTGTGCTGAGAAGGTCGCCTCACACTGGCAACAGCTCATGCTCAAAATGGAGGATCGACTCAAGCTGGTGAACGCTTCTGTCGCCTTCTACAAGACCTCGGAACAGGTGAGGGGGTTGTTGGCATGGTAACAGTAAAATTCAAGGGTTTGGACATTGAGATGTTATTTATGTATGGTCTAACTTGAGTATTCTCACTCGGCCTGTACTAAAGATTGGTACCTGAAGGTGGCAGTATTGTATTAGGATAAATGAAAACAGCTTAGTGTAATTTTTTTTTTAACACATTTTAACACTGACACATTTTAAATGATGCCAGATGTGCAATTGTTTAACATCTCTTTCTTACTTGTGTCTGTAGAAGTTGAATACCATAAAAACACCACCAAAACACACAAAAAAAACTACCAGTGATGCTGATGCATTGTGCAGTGTGTAATCTCTTATGTGACCATACCTGTGTGCACAGAGAATGGGAGAAAGCTCAGCTGATAAACCGTGACTGATGAAGATATAAACTTGTATGCTGTGTTAAGATGCATGCTGGGTTAAGCTCTCTGGAGCAAGTGCAGGTTCTTACCTCCTCTCTCTCTGTCTTTCTCTCTCTCTCTCTCTCTCTCTCTCTCTCTCACTGTCTCTCTCTTTCTGTCTCTCTCTCTCACTGTCTCTCTCTTTCTGTCTCTCTCTCTCACTGTCTCTCTCTTTCTGTCTCTCCCTCTCTCTCTCTCTCTCTCTCTCTCTCTCTCACTGTCTCTCTCTCTCTCTCTCTCTCACTGTCTCTCTCTCTCTCTCTCTCTCTCTCTCTCTCTCTCTCTCTCTCTCCTGTAGGTGTGTAGTGTGTTGGAGAGCCTGGAGCAGGAGTACAAGCGGGAGGAGGACTGGTGCGGAGGGACGGACAAACTGGGACCAAACTCAGAGACCGATCATGTGACCCCCATGATCAGCAAACACCTAGAACAGAAAGAGGCCTTCCTCAAGGTGACAAAGCCAGGACTCGACTCTGCTCTTTCTGCAGTGACGCTGAAAATAAATTGGTCTGCGCAATGAACGTGTGAAATGTTTTTATCTGTGAATATCTTAAAAATGCAGGAGGTGCAGGTCATGTTATGATTATGTAGCTGTATTTGTGGCCTGTATTTCTTAGGAATCTATATTTAGATTTCATAGTAAGATGAATTAGGATATGTCCACCCCTGTGCACAGCTCACATGTATTGCTGTAAAACCACATTACCCTTCAGTTAGACACAAGTTCTGTCTTTGATCACGTCACTGATCTTATCTGTGTTTCCTGAATGAGTTATAGATTAAAATGATAAAGCTTGAGTCTACTGACTGATGGTCTTGTTTCTCATCGGTCTGTGTGTGTGTGTGTGTGTGTGTGTGTGTGTGTGTGTGTGTGTGTGTGTCCTCTCTCCCCAGGCTTGTACGCTAGCCAGACGAAATGCTGATGTTTTCCTGAAGTATCTCCACAGAAACAGTGTGAACATGCCCGGGATGCTGGCCCACATCAAAGCTCCCGAGCAACAAGTCAAAAGTGAGAGAGGATTTTCCCGTTCATCCTGCTCACACAGGCACCCCACACACAGCACGTTTACGCTTTATCAGAGATAGTCTCCCAGCCCACAGTTCTCTAGAACTGTGGTCAGTTTGTGGTTGCTATTTTTTTTTTTTTTTTTTGCAATATTGAAACTGGAGTCAGAGATGTTCACACCTGCTGCTTTATGCTCCTTGCATGCCGATGTGAGCATCTCTGACTCCGGTTTTAATGTCTGAAAAAACAGCGACCGCAAGTTTACTCTCTCAAACTTATTACTGCCTTAGTAAGCAGCATTTGTTTTTACCTGATCATATCTTCTTAGCTTTGTTGACTAAACAGTAGAGTAAACCTAAGCTCATATCAATGGCAGTGATTTTGTTTTTCTGTGGGCTTCTCCTAAACAAAACTAACAAGAAGCCAGGGGGAGTCTCTCATGTTGATATTAATTTAGACATTTCTGTGTGTGAGGGAGAGAGAGGCCAACAGCAAGGGAATCTGTAAATACCTATGCTGTGGGTAAAAACATTGCCACACTTAAACGCCTGTGAAAATGTGTGTCTGTGCGCATGTTGGCGTGCGTGTTTTTACGTGTGTGCGTGTGTAATTGCAGACATCTTGAATGAGCTGCTCCAGAGGGAGAACCGAGTTCTTCATTTCTGGACCATGAGGAAGAGGAGACTGGACCAGTGCCAACAGTACGTGGTGTTTGAGCGCAGTGCTAAACAGGTCAGTTTACATATCCTCACCAGCACGGAAATATTGCATATTCCCAACAGTTCAAAAATTCACCACAAAACATCCAAAATTAGGGCTCTGGATTTGGCCTGTGTTTTGCTTGACTCTGGTTCAGGCTGCTCCTGTGGCAGCGTGTGCTATTCTTGTCATCTCAAACTACATCTACGTGTCTGGTGCAACATTAAATCCTAATTCTCCTAGCGGCTCTGCGCAGACATGACCCTTGGCTGCTTCGAGTCTGTGAATTTATCAAGATCTTTTCGAGAAGAGCTGATATTGTAAGGCGCTTACAGGTGTGCAGAGGAAATTCGCTGAGAAAAACTTCAGGAAGTTATCGACTGTAATTTGACATAGCGACACCCACGGTCAAACATTCAAACTCAGACTCAGACTCAGACGGAGAGTCTTTAAGATCCCTGGCAAGCTTCAGATTTCTTGTTTCCTCTCTCATAATAATATCATTGGATAATTGTGTACAGTGTGCAGAATTACAGAGCGACTGCGAGACAAACTATAGGATATGTTCCACATGGGAGTCAGCCTCACCACAGCTACAATTACAAGGCGTGCTCTTAAAGGCTGTGGTAATTATAACAGAAGAGCTAACTCCAGTTTCACTAAACACAATGGCCAAACCCAACCCTATAAGACCTGATCTGAAATCAGTGGTAAACTACACTCCCACACTTAGCCATATGGGATCGTCCACCAGACTGTTCCTGGCTCAGCTGATGAAGGAATAGAGTTATTGATATGTTTTTCTTTTTTTCCCTCCTACTTTCACTCCCTAAAGATACTCTGTTGTTTTTATTTGTCAGCAAGGCACACACACTCACTTTCTCTCTCTCTCTCTCTCTCTCTCTCTCTCTCACACACACACACACACACACACACACACACACTCTTTCTCTCACTCTCCCTGCAGGCTCTGGAGTGGATTCATGACACAGGAGAATTCTACCTGTCCACACACACATCCACAGGTTCAACTATACACCACACTCAGGAGCTGCTGAAGGAGCATGAGGACTTCCAGATCACAGCCAAGGTTTGTGTCTGTGTGTATGAGATTATAATCTGTTCAGATTATTGTACACAGTTGGTGTATGCTCAGTAAGAAATTACTTCATAGCCTGTTCACATTCCTCTACTTCGTAACCTCAAAGCTGAAGTTTTACGCTGATACAGTTTGGCCTTTCCCTTCCTTCTCCCTCTCTCTCTCTGTTTCTCTCTCTGTGTCTGACTTTCTCTCTCTGTCTCTCTCCACTGACAGCAAACCAAAGAGCGAGTGAAGCTGTTGATCCAGCTGGCCGATGGCTTTTGTGAGAAGGGCCACGCCCATGCCAGTGAAATCAAGAAATGGGTCACATCAGTGGACAAGCGTTACCGAGACTTCTCCCTCCGCATGGACAAATACCGCTCCAGCCTGGAGAAAGCACTCGGCATCTCCTCAGACTCCAACAAGGCGGTGAGTGACACTGAGAAATTGAGTGTATTGATAAATTGAAATGATGTAGTGTTCTGAGGACTTTTGGGCAAAGTGAAGCAGGTGTTGTGTGGTGTGGTGTGGTGTGGTGTGGTGTGGTGTGGTGTGTGTGTGTGTGTGTGTGTGTGTGTGTATACATTTATGGATGTGTGCATGGGTGGGTGTGCATTTTTGTATTTCTGTTTGTGTGTGTGCATGTGAGAGAGAGAGTGAGAGATAGAGAGAGTAAAGTCTGTAAGCATATTTGATATAGTAGGAACTGATTTGTGTGTGCCTCACATGTGTGAGAGCATCTCTGTATGCTGTGTGTTTGTGTGATCTATCTTGTTGATGTGATTGTTTTATGCATTTTGTTAACTCAGAGTAAAGAGCTTCAGTTGGATATCATTCCTGCCACTGCCCCCGGGGCAGAGGTCAAACTCCGAGATGCCAACCACGAGCTCAACGAGGAGAAGCGCAAATCTGCACGCCGAAAAGAGTACGCTACTCACACACTGCACCCACACACCACACACCACACACTGCTCCTGAAACATAAAACTACCTCCACTAAAGAGACAAAGATAAAAAGCTTTGTCAACGCCAGCGTCTGTTGAAGACTCTGAGAATGGATTTTGCTGAATCTCAATTGAAGTTTCAAAACATACTAGTTATTTAAAACGCCTCCACTTCCTTCTCTCTCTCCTTCTGAATCCACACACATGAAAAGCACAGCATGAGTCATGGCTGTATTGTAAAACTCCACAAATTATATATCATGATGTTCTTTTTATGCTAGTTTTTGGTCAAGAGGGCAAGCAGACCAGAAAAGCAACTAAAAAGCACAGACACTTTTAATGTTTTGTGTGGTTTGACTTGAGTTTATAATAACTGTTTGTAGTAAATTAAGATTTTCATGTTTTGTAGAGAGTAAACCAGTCCTTGATACATTGAGTCAGGCACGTTGTTTTCAGTTTGCTAACATGATAAGGGTTTGTTTCCTAACCTGGATAAATATTATAGAGAAGTGTTAGTTCACCATTATCAGGGGACATTATTCTTACTGTCTAAGGTATAGTTAATGTTTATGTTATTAAATGTTCAGCCTAATAATTATTATTAAGAGATATGCAACATTCGACAGTTTAAACTGACAGGAACAGTCCAGGAAAAAAAAAAAAAACATTGTCAGAGTCATTGTACAATATGTTGGCATTCAAACAAAACACTAACAATAGCTGTGTGATGTCTGTTTCCCGCTCGGCCCTGTGTTTTCAGGTTTATAATGGCAGAGCTGATTCAGACAGAGAAAGCCTACGTCAGGGACCTGCGAGAGTGTATGGATGTAAGTACAAAGCCTTTCAGTCCGTTGTATTCACAGCCCTGTCCTCTCCAAAGGTGTGGCGCCTTTACAGATTCTCCCCTGACTTTTCTCAGTGGACAATACATAGCAGCTCCTAAAACAGGGGTTTCTGAGTCCAGGTCTGTAGGGCTGCTTTTTGGTGTCATTTCTTGATCAGAGGCTAATTTTCGCCTGGGGCGACATGCGAAACATCTTCAGCCAATCAGAGTGGCAGGTTGTTACAGAAACCTGCACAGCGTTGGCCCTCAGGAACTTGCCTGCCCAAAACAGATCTGACAGATCTGTGATAGCTGTATGGAGGGTATGTGCTAACATCACTTTCCCACAGGAACACGCCCCCCTCGGACGGACTGAATGACAAAACATGCTGCAACATGGCTGCCTATAGCAGGGGAAACTGTGAAACCAGGAGTAAAAAAAACAATTATCTGCTAAAATTAAAGGCAGCGGAACTCGACGGAACTCGAACTTACCAAATAACCAGTAGTCCATGGGCATTGAGATGTGGCCAGGAATCAAGTTTCCTGACATTTATATGAACGTGTACCTGGGGGGGTGGGGATATTTCAGCAAAGTAGGATAACGGAGGTAGCCACCCATTAGGATGCTAATAATAAACAAAATTTCAACATATTTTGTCAACACTTTTAAAGTTATCTGGCTAACTGTCTAAACTTGCTTTGTGGAGGTACCCCCTTATAAGGAAAACTGGGTTTGTCTTGGCTCACTAACACTATCTAACTATTCACCCCTTTGTGTGTAGAACGCAAGGCTTATCCTCATGCATGTTTTGTAATAAATACTGATAAAAACTTTACACAGACTATAAATGAAAGATGCTAAATATTTAATTGATGAGTAGTCAGTACAGCATATAACTTGAGGTATGATTTTACCTCGAAATCCAACATACCTGACGCAAAATAGCAACCACAAATCCACGTTTCGGTGCCTGGATTCCAGTTGTTTCTGCAGATCACAGTGATCCATTAGCTTCTCTTTTCTTTAGCTTTTGGTAGTCTGTAAAAAGATAGCTCTGATTTCTTATTGAATCTATTTGAACAGTCAATCGCTCAACAGCTCTGTCCTGTTTTAGATGTGTGTTTTTGTGTGTGTGTGTGTGTGTGTGTTTTCGTGCTATTCGAGCTGAACAAGAAACAAAAAAACACATCTAAAATGGGAAAGAGCTACAATTCACAGAAACAACTGGAATCCAGGCACCAAAACGTGGATTTGCGGTTGCCATTTTGTGTCAGGTATGTTGGATTTTTGGATAGAATCATACCTCAAGTTATGTACTGTCATGCAGTAAGTTATTCTTTCTGCTACTCAGTGGGTGTAGCCTCTATTGTCTGTAGGGCTGCACATTTTAAAGAATTCTTTTGATTGGTGATCTTTGATGGTAACAATCAAATAATCAATAAACTTTAAGGGGGTAAATTCCATTCTATATCTCACCAGTAAGTGTGTAGCTGTGCGAGATGTTGTGTGTTGAAGACTGGATAGCAGGGGTGGTGATAGTATTCAGAAAATGTATCTAAGTTAAAGCAGAGCCACAAGCAGTAAACAATGGTTCTAGTAAAAGTATTCAGGTGTTGTACTGGACTCTTGCAAAAGTGCAAGTCATCCATTACAAAAAAAAAGAACTTGAGTTGAGGTCTTAAAGTATCAGCCTTTTAATGTGCTTCAGAAGTACAAGATGTTTAAAAACATGTCTGCTGCATTTAATAAAACAACTTTCCTCAAATATGATGCTTGCACTCTATAGTTTAACAATACCATTGTACACTGAAGCCAGCCAAACTGTTGTTTATTTCACTACTCGACATCTCAGTGTTGAGCCATGGCAAAACAAGAAGGAGAAATATTCTTCTTCATTCATAAACATTTTCCTGGTAGACTGGAGTGAGCTAGCGTTGGCTACACTGCTTTGGCATTGCCAGTCATGAGTACATACAAGGGTAAGTGCGGTAGAAAGGCCTGTGAGCCATTCTCACAAATGCATACCATCTTGTACCTGTCAAACCACAGCAATGCCTAAAATACCCCGTGGCATACGCTCATTAGGTCACCACTTGATAAAGCAAAAATGGATTTAAAAAAAACACTGGCTCATGACTGACTATGAGAAATGTAACAAGTAACAACAGTGTATGGTTTCTTTATTACATAGTCGAGCAGAAAGCGAAAGTTTCATGTATTGTTAATACCTATGCTTTGTTATTTAGCGCTACTGCCACGTACTGTGTGTGTGTGTGTGTGTGTGTGTGTGTGTGTGTGTGTGTGTGCTAGTGTTTGGGTAGCTGTGCTGTTGTATCTGTGAGATGGAGTAGGTGTGTATTGTAGATTTGTGTTTTGTTTATGCTGTGTATTTTAGACTGGTGTTTGAGTGCAGCTGTTTGACT
Organism: Chanos chanos; assembly: GCF_902362185.1. Lineage (NCBI taxonomy): Eukaryota > Metazoa > Chordata > Actinopteri > Gonorynchiformes > Chanidae > Chanos > Chanos chanos. The sequence goes on from NC_044502.1 coordinate 45,345,336, forward strand.
GGATGTGTGTGCTATTGTAGACATACCTGTGGGAGATGACTAGCGGAGTAGAGGAAATTCCCCCGGGCATCGTTAATAAAGAGCACATCATCTTCGGGAACATGCAGGACCTGTATGAGTTCCACCACAAGTGAGTGTCTCTGCATTTTACACATGCACAAAGCTTGTGTCCTTCTCTCCTGAAGTTATTGCAGTTCTGTCAAGATTGGGTGTGTTAAACAAGTTAACAAGTACCAAACAAACATCACATGATTTGAAAATGATCACACAGAGACTGTATGATGGCTTTCCTCATGCAGTAAAATAAGATTAGCCGTCAGGAGAGCAAGGGCACAAGGAAGGAAGGGGACTGAGAAGAATTGGGACAGGACCTCTCTGTCACATACTGCTGTTGCAATTACACGCAGACACACATACACTCCTCATTTTCTCTCTCTCTCTCACTGTCTCTCTCTCTCTCTCTCTCTCTCTCTCTCTCTCTCTCTCTCTCTCTGCAGTATTTTCCTGAAGGAGTTAGAGAAGTACGAACAGCTCCCGGAGGATGTTGGTCATTGTTTTGTCACTTGGGTGAGTGTGTGAACAAACCCATTAACAGACAGGTTTGATTCATTCAACGAGATTTGAAAGTCTAGGTCAACATTTCCCGTGTCTGCCCCCGGAGGCCTGTCATTATGCTCATTTAGATTCTCTCCCTGCTCTGTAATGCACCTCGTTCAGCTAATCAAAGGGTAACTAATTCGCTGAGTATTTGAATCAAGTGTGACAAAGTAAGAAGTCATCTGAAATCTGCAGTGCAATGGCCTTGTGGGAGCAGTTCTGGAAAAAAAAAAACCCTGCTCTGGTGGATTCTAATCAAGTGTATTTTGGCCAGAAACTGCACAGTGCCAGCAGCAAGGTGAAAATTAACTTCCAATGAACAGGAGAAGGCAAACCAGTACCACCATGGAGAGCGGGTTTTGTAACTCCAGCTTCATTCAGTGGGGGTTTCATTGTTAGTGAGGTGTGTGTAGACTTACGGAAGCCAAAGAAAACAAGAGAAGTATGTGATTTTGTAAAGCCGAGCAGAAGCCCGCAGAAAAGTGGTAATAATGTATTCAGCTTTTTTTCACTTTTAAAATACCCCAGTTCATGTAGTTGTAGTGTAATTACAAGTTTGAATTTCATTCACATTGTGTATATTGATTAGAGCATCCATTATATCTCAAACTGGGCTGCAAACTGTGTTAAACCGTAGAAACACAGCTTGTGTTCCTTTAAATCGGGCGTGTTTGGAGTTTTTACGTAGCTGTTTTTGTTTGTTTGTTTTTCATAAGAGGGCTTACAATACAGACTCTCTATCCACCTCTTGTCAAACAGTCTCATGGTTGTGTATGTGTATATGTGTGTGCTGTTTTCGCAGGCGGATAAGTTCCAAATGTATGTTAATTACTGTAAGAACAAGCCAGACTCAACTCAGCTCATCCTGGAACATGCAGGATCTTATTTTGATGTAAGTACACACACACACACACACACAGACACACACACCAGTGCACAGACACACCCACGCACAGAGTGGTATTGGATTTTCTTCACTGATTACATTCAACAGAGAAGGAGAAGAAAGCTCTCATGATGAAAATAAGTAACCTAAAGATAGCTTTGGCAGAGAGTTCTTGCAGTTTTAAATCAAATTTTCAAATATATTGATGCTTCAGGTCAAGCTTAGATAATTTAAGTGCTAACACTTTATGTTCTGTAACACAAGCTATGAAATCTTGACTATTCCAAAGCCTTGTAGACTGCCACTGGAAACCAAAGGCTGGAAACTGTCAAACAGTTTGACACACAAAACAAGGCCACTAAAACCCTATCCTCATGTCTACAGGGGAGTGATCTTACCAGATCTTACAAACTCTCCGGCTCTTACGCTCTGCCTTTGAACTGCATTCTCTATACACATAAAGCCAAGTCACTGTTGTGTCTCCTCATGTTAAACGTTGAGTGTGATCGTATACAGCACCGTATATTCACACACATATGATCCCACCCCCGTCTGACGGCTGTAGGCTTTACGTAACCTTTTAGGAAGCCTGTTTTCTTTGTTACCAAAGCCTTTGTGTGTCTGTACATCTGTGTGTTTGTGCAAATATCCATGCACCACTGAGTCCACAGTGTGTGTAGAAGTGAGGGTCCTGGATGTGTGTGTCTGTATGTGTGTTTGTTCGTGTTGAGTGCCGTGCTTATGGTTATTCTTGCATGAGTGTGTGTGCACGCATGTGTGTGTTTGTACGTGGGTGTTTTTAGTGCGTGTGTGTTTGACTCTCAGTTGCAAACTGGGGGTGGCTGACCATATTGTTTTCCACCTCAGATCAGTGAATGTTTTGTGCATTTCTGTGTGTGTGTCTGTGTCTGTTTCCGTGTTTGTGTTTGTGTGTGTGCTTGTGGTTGTGGGGTTTGGGGGGGGGGGGGATGTTGGGGTTTGGAAAACACAGCATGCACAACAAATGCACAAATGTCTGTAGAGCCTAGAGTCTCTCTGTTTCTTAGCACAAACCTGTGGTGCTGTCCAGATCAAATACTGCAGTCTTGGGTGATGTCACATAGTGTGTGTACGAGGCAGGGTTATTGAATGTTAGGTGTTGAAACTTTTGTATATCAAGCTGTCCTTAACCACTCATACGGTTTTGTCAGATGTGCTTCCTTCTGCTGTGCACGAGCTACTGACCCTTTTTGTGTGTTTGTTTGTTTGTTTCAACAGGAAATCCAGCAGAGACACAGGCTGGCCAACTCCATATCCTCGTATCTGATAAAACCAGTTCAAAGAATCACCAAGTACCAGCTGCTTCTGAAAGTGTGTGGATTATAATCTATTGAAGCTAACATAACCGCCATCTGTCATGACTCACTGCTGTTGCAGAGTGCTGGGATCTTCAGTGTGTGCTTCCTCAAGCTTGTGGCTGAATGGTTTTGTGGCTTGGATAGATTTCATATCTAACTGCGTCAATAAAACGTCTTTACATTTGCCGCATATCTCCCCAGCGCCTTCTGAGGAATCTGTGCCTCTGTCAACAGCAGATTTCAGTTGACAAAAGAGAAACATGCTTTGTCATTCTTGTCAGTGTCATCAACGTAAAGGCCAATGGCCTGGGTGGTTGCTACAAATTATAATGTGATTTAGTTTGACCCCAGTTTATAGTAATTTTTTATTTTGTTTTTTTTGTTGTTGTTTTTTTATTTTACGGAGGTTTTTTTCTGTTCCCCTATCATTTTGATTTTTGTTTTACTGTCATTGTATTTTTCTGAGGACTCATAGAACATAATGTTTGTTATGAAATATCTTTAGTAGTTCTTTTTGTTCTTAACAGAATGAATTCTGGACTGAATATACATTATTAACAATTGTGTGTTCTGAATCTGTGTGTGCGTGTGTGCGTGTGCGTGTGCGTGTGCATGTGTGTGTGTGGATGTGCGCATGCATGCGTTCATCTGTGTGGCATGTGTGTGTAGGAGCTCCTGACATGCTGTGAGGAAGGTAAAGGTGAAATTAAAGATGGTTTAGAAGTCATGCTGAGTGTGCCCAAGAAAGCCAACGATGCCATGCATCTCAGCATGCTGGAGGGTGAGTGAACACGCACACACAACAACACCATGCTGGAAAGTGAATGAGCACACAGAAACACGCGCACACACACACACACACACACAGACACAGACACAAACATGCTAAACCCAAGCAGAACATTTAATCACTGTAAGGAAGGTCAATCAAGAAGTTAACTACATTAAGCGTTTTCGTGGAAAAAGAAATTCGCTGTCTGAAATTGGTTTAATTACTGACATTCATTCAGATCCATGCTCCTTTTCAGTCTCTCTCGCTCTCTCTCTCTCTCTTTCTGTTTTACCCTGTCTCTCTCTCAGGCTTCGATGAGAACATAGAGTCTCAGGGTGAGTTGATCCTGCAGGAGTCGTTCCAAGTCTGGGATCCGAAAACACTGATCCGTAAAGGTCGGGAACGCCACCTCTTTCTCTTTGAGATGTCCCTCATCTTCAGCAAAGACGTCAAAGATTCCACTGGCCGTAGCAAGTACCTCTACAAGAGCAAACTGATGGTAAGCATACCCTTCTGTCTTCTGTCTCTCTTTGGCATTCAGAAGTAATCATGTGACTCTCACTCTGTGATTTTAACCAACCTCCCCTGTGCCAGCTATATATTTTGCAGCAGCAGTCTGTTGTTTTACCAAATGTTATTGTTTTCTGTGAAGCTGCAGATGAAAACGCACTATTTGAAAGGCAGCAATGCGTTGATTGGATGTTTGTAACTACTTTGCCTTACATGTAGTGCCTTTCATTCTAGTGGTTTTGGTTTTGACACTGAAAATATGCATAAGTAGCCACAGCAAGGCCTCATCTCCCTTCAGTCAAGCACTTTTTCATATGAAGGTAAAGAGTGCTAGAGAGACTGTAGAACTATAGAGGGAGGAATACTCTGAGTGTTGTCATGTTTTTGTACCCTGCTCTTGACCTTTTGCTATTACTAAAAATGTGCCAGTAATGAACTTCAGGAACTGCTTTGCACAACCTCAAGGCACAGTACTCAGGTATTCATCCTCTCTCTCCTTCTCTCTCTCTCCTTCTCTCTCTCTCTCTCTCTCTCTCTCTCTCTCTCCTTCTCTCTCTCTCTCTCTCTCTCTCCTTCTCTCTCTCTCTCTCTCTCTCTCTCTCTCCTTCTCTCTCTCTGTCTCTCTCTCTCTCTCTCTCTCTCTCTCTCTCCCTCTCTCTCTCTCTCCTTCTCTCTCTCTCTCTCTCTCTCTCTCTCTCCTTCTCTCTCTCTCTCTCTCTCTCTCTCTCTCTCCTTCTCTCTCTCTGTCTCTCTCTCTCTCTCTCTCTCTCTCTCTCTCTCCCTCTCCCTCTCCCCCTCTCTCTCTCTCTCTCTCTCTCTCTCTCTCTCCCCCTCTCTCTCTCTCTCTCTCTCTCTCTCTATCGTGTAGACGTCTGAGTTGGGGGTGACTGAACATGTGGAAGGAGATCCTTGTAAATTTGCTCTGTGGGTCGGAAGAACCCCAACGTCAGATAACAAGATTGTCCTGAAGGTGTGTGACGCTTATACGGATTCTTTTTTCTCCCGCTGGGCTCAGTCATACAGATAACACATGTTAGCGTCTCTTTGTCATGACTGTGACAGTATTTGACCATTCACTGAATGTTTCCCATCACTCTGACCTCAGACTTGACCAGCAGCGTGGCTCTGCATTGAGCCAGATGTCATTTGTTTGTTTGTTTGTTGTGTTGTGTTGCATAGCTGTAGTTTGTTTGTCAAGTCTGTTAGTGAATATGTCATATTGGTTTAATCTGAGCCCTTTCCGTGAGTGTGGGCTACAAAGGGGCTTCTGACTTGAAGCTGACTCGCATTCAGCTAAACGTGTTTCTTTTGCCTAGTGAGATTGCCTAAGCACCTCTGGCATTGCCTTGAAACTCTTCAGGCAGAGCGACTGTTTGTTCATGTGTGTAGCTACAGTCCCTTTGACTCATAATGAGTAATTTGGCAGTGTAAATGAGATATTACAGGAGAACTGACCAAATAAATTGGACACTTCTCTATCACAGGTCTCCTGATAATTGTGTATTGTTTATTGTATATCGTAGCTTGCTAAAAGCTAATGAATTATATGCCAATCAAAATGTCCAGGCACACACACAGGAACACCCAACACCCACATATCCTCTGTCAAGAGCCTAGTCACCAATGCCTCTCTAAAAACAGACATATGATGGTAATGACCCAGGGAAATTGTGTAATTTGGTTTGTGTTTGGAGATCTAAAGATTCAGGTCCTCTCCTGAAGACTGCGATATTTTTAGTCTGATGGCTTTACATGTCTGATATTGACAGACAGGGAGGAGAGGAAGCGTGTGTATGTGCGCACCTGTGTGTGTGTGCACACACGTGTGTGCGTGTGTCTGTGACCATGTTTGTTCATGCGTATGTTTGTGCATTTGTGTGTTTGTGTGTGTGTGTGTGTGTGTGTGTGTGTGTGTGTGTGTGTTTATGTGCTGGTTTGCACAGGCACATGATTTATAATGTCTCCCCTTTGCTGTTCCTCTCTGCAGGCGTCCAGCATTGAGAATAAGCAGGACTGGATCAAACATGTTCGGGAGGTGATCCAGGAACGGACCATTCACCTGAGGGGGGCACTCAAGGAGCCCATCCACATTCCCAAAGCCACCGCCACCAAAGTCAAGGGCAGAAGGTACCACAGATTAACCTCAAAGCAATATTTTTCCATTTTTCAGTCACCTCACATAGATGAGAAATTGTTCATGCTTTCCTGCATGTCTTGTGTTCAGAAGTCTTTTTATCAGGGGTAGTTTGTCTGAGTGATGTGTGTGTGTGGTGTTTTGGGTAGCTAGCCTGAGTGATGTGTGTGGTGTTTTGGGTAGCTAGCCTGAGATCTGTGTGTGTGTGGTGTTTTGGGTAGTTTGTCTGAGAGGTGTGTGTGTGTGGTGTTTTGGGTAGCTAGCCTGAGATCTGTGTGTGTGTGGTGTTTTGGGTAGCTAGCCTGAGATCTGTGTGTGTGTGACCCTGCAGAGATGGGGAAGACCTGGACAGTCAGGGTGACGCCAGCAGTCAGCCGGACACAATCTCCATCGCTTCCCGCACATCCCAGAATACACTGGACAGCGACAAGGTGAGTCTCAAAATCTGTCACTGTCAACACACAGAGAACAGATAAACAGGAGCTGGAGTTATGCTTCAGGACAGGGCTTGTGCTGCACTGACATCGTTGGGCTCTTCTTTGGGGAAAAGGCCTTTTCTGTTATGTTAGACAGCATAAGTCCAAGGAGGGAGAGACCAAAGGAGAGGTTAATTATCCGGCAGAGCAGAAAGTTGTTCCCAAACAGACATAAAACTCTAAAAAGTGCGTCTAGCTTTTTAAAATATGTAGCAGTGTTTGGATGGGCATGATGCACTTCAGAAAACATTGCTGGTGAGACTTTGGAAACATCTGCCACTCTGAAGGAGGACACGTCGATCCTCACGCTTGTGTCGCAGACCAGTCACATCTGCTCTTTCATTTGGTCCTGAAGGATGCACTCGTCCTGAAGATCAGACTGTTTGGAGCATGGGGTTTTATATAGAGAATCTGACTGTTTGGAGCATGGGGTTTTATATAGAGAATCTGACTGTTTGGAGCATGGGGTTTTATATAGAGAATCTGACTGTTTGGAGCATGGGGTTTTATATAGAGAATCTGACTGTTTGGAGCATGGGGTTTTGCATAGAGAATCAGACTGTTTGGAGCATGGGGTTTTATATAGAGAATCTGACTGTTTGGAGCATGGGGTTTTATATAGAGAATCTGACTGTTTGGAGCATGGGGTTTTATATAGAGAATCTGACTGTTTGGAGCATGGGGTTTTACATAGAGAATCTGACTGTTTGGAGCATGGGGTTTTATATAGAGAATCTGACTGTTTGGAGCATGGGGTTTTACATAGAGAATCTGACTGTTTGGAGCATGGGGTTTTATATAGAGAATCTGACTGTTTGGAGCATGGGGTTTTATATAGAGAATCTGACTGTTTGGAGCATGGGGTTTTATATAGAGAATCTGACTGTTCGGAGCATGGGGTTTTATATAGAGAATCAGACTGTTTGGAGCATGGGGTTTTATATAGAGAATCTGACTGTTCGGAGCATGGGGTTTTACATAGAGAATCTGACTGTTTGGAGCATGGGGTTTTATATAGAGAATCTGATGTACTTTTAGCGGGGTCTTGGATTTAGCAGCACAGACGGCCCGTCCTCCCACTCGCAGTCAGAGCTCTCCTTTGCACATAGTCATACGTAGCCTGGCGCCCGGCTTGTTTTTGCCGCCAGAAACTGGAGCAAAAACATCCAACAGCATGTTCTCAATATAGCCCGTTATCTCGTCGTTTTCAAAGCATCCCAAGTGCTCCTTTTTTTTTTTTTCTTGTAAACAATACTCCTCTGTTTTGCGGACATAAACAAACATACAGAGCAGTCTCAGTTCAGGCCGCGGCGGAAAGGTCAGGAGGCGAGGCTTGCTGGTCTCTCCGGCAGCACTCTTAATGAAGGATAATTGGAGTCCTGTCCCTTTAAATCTTAGCATAGTCCTCCTCCTCCTGCCTCCTCTCTCCTCTGTCGCAAACGGTCGCTCCTTTGAAAGTGAGTGACGGCGTCGCCGTGACGATGAGAGGATGTGTCAGCAGCCTCCGCCGTCGCCGCCACCACCTGCCTGCAACTCTGTCTCACTCAGGTTTCATCCGTCTCCAGCCTTGAACGATAGATCAGCATTACTCTAACTTAGAGAGAGAGAGATGGAGAAGGATTTGTTTCTCAGAAGAACTGAAAGAACTCTCTCAAGGCTAGAGAATTACTAAGAGCTGCTAGCATTTGGGAGCGCAGAGACCCGGAATATCCTAGTTATTGATTTGGACTTTGAGCGTGAAGATGGATTAGAAGTGGGCTTTAGCCAAGAGCACTCGGCGTAAAAGCATGGAGGGTAAAAGTTCAGGATCTGTGGTTCATCTGTTATCCACCCTGGCCATGCCACACTACCAGTGGGTACGTAGCAGCTCCAAACTTGCCTTCTGATTGGCTCTCTTTTCTTTGGTTCCGTTTGTTTGCTGTTCTTAATTAGTTTTGTAAGGGGAGTGCTAAAGCTCAGGTGTCAGCTGTGCTGTGTGTGATCTGTCTCATCTCCTGTGTCTTTTTCCCTGTTTGTAAAGGGGTCACGAACTGCCCTCAGTGTTACTTGCATTGCTTTGTTCAAAGAACATCAGTAGACATAAACTGTTCCTAGAACCTGTGTGTTCATGTATACATTAGGCCACAGTGTGTTGTCATCCACACACATAAGGAGATTCGTGAAATTCAATGCATGGTATTAAAGGCAGAATCCAGGAAACAGAGCAAAATGAGTTTAGTTTAAGGTCTGGTGTAATATTTCTCTCCTGTCTCTGCATTTGCTGGTAAGCTCTGTCTGAATGAAGACTGGAGTTTAAGTGACTCACTCTGCCTGACATATCAGACGTATCTGACATGAGCAGGAACATGGCACTTAAACCAAAGCAGGGGACAGTTATAAGTCGGTCAGAACCCGGCATATATCTTACAGAGGTGTCTCGCATCCTCGTACAAACATCGACTGGTCCCAATACTCTTCACTGTCCCCTTTTCTAGTGACCTCATTCTATTAATTATCAGGATAAATAGCAGTTTGGGTGAGGACTCTGTAAAGCATTCATGTGATATTTGTTTTGTGTCACTCCAACACGCTCCTGTCCTGTTAGAATTTCACTCACGAACAAGAGATGATGCATTGTCGTTGTAAGCGTTAATTGAAATGACACCAGATGACACTCTAGATGACGTCACAGCTCCTGTAGTGTGAAATCATTGTTGTCATGTGACAATATATCACCTTCTCTCTCCCTCTCTCTCTCTCTCTCTCTCTCTCTTTCGCCCCCTCTCTCTGCCTCCATCAGCTGTCGGGTGGCTGTGAGTTGACAGTGGTCATCCACGACTTTGTTGCCAGTAACGGCTCAGAGCTGACGGTGCGTAAGGGCCAGACAGTGGAGTTACTGGAGAGGCCGCAGGACAAGCCGGACTGGTGTTTGGTGCGGACTACCGACCGTTCACCTGCACAGGAGGGTCTGGTGCCCAGCACCATGTTGTGTATTGCCCACTCCCGCAGTAGCATGGAGATGGAGGGCATCTTCAACCACAAAGGTAAGAGAGAGCTCTCAGTCTTCCCTCAAGCGTAGCTCTGAGCTGGGTCAGAAAAGGGTTCATTTGGGGGTTATTTTCAGCTTGGTGATAGAGGATTATGGGAGAGCGGTTTATTTGATAGATAAGCCTAACATGACTTTTTTTTCAGGTAATTTCCAAAATTTTGAAAGACATCTGGTCCATTTTTTTCCCTCTTGTATGGCTGCTATTTATTCTATAAATATTATTTCTGTGTTTGCTGTGTTTGGTTTATTGTCTCCTTAGAGACAAAGTCTTAGTTTTGTTCATTGTTCAGTTGGAGAACTTTGGATGAATGTTTGGTTTTACTCATCTGTATGGTCAGTGTCTCAAACTTCAAGGCATTCAACTTTAATTTATAGGAACTATAATTTCCCATTGAGAGCTTTTGTTGCTGCTCCATGGATCTCAGGAAAGAAAAAGAGTTCCCTTCTCTAAATGCTTCAGAGTCCGAGTCAGGTTCTTGTATAATGCTTTTTGAATCTAAAAAACTCCAGAGTAGTTTCTCCAGTGTGTTTGGCATGACAGAATCTGTGTACTTCATCTTCTCTTTCTGTTGGAGGGCAGACATTTGAGCATAATTATCTCTGCTTTTCCAATCAGAGCTGTCGTCGGGTTGTCTGGTCTGAGATATGGCGCGTCCAGCTGGTTTTCTTAGATGAGTTGTGTTTTATTTGAGTGCATAACACTAATTTTGAGGTGACTGGGGACCGAGTCTTAAGACATCATAACGTCTTCATGTGAAAACTGCTTGTTTAGATGGGATTGTCCTGTTCCGGCTTCCATACTCGGCCAGTGAGAGAGCCTTGAGTGTAAAAGCCTTCTCTCTGTGCTCCTTTAACCCTGAGGGTCATCTTATAGACATGTCTGTACAGGTGACTGAATATTCCAGCTGTTTCTGTGCGTGGTCTCAGACAAACACGAGTGCGTCAGACCAAAAGGGGAAGATTTTCACAATCACTCCCACAAATTTTGTCCTTATGGAGAAGCTTCATCCACACTGAAATGTTTGGAAGGTCAAACTCACTTGCTTATAGCTTCTAATAAATGTATCTGTCACAACAGGTCCAGATCTGTTTATGTTAGCCTGACTGTTTCAGCAGCTATGTGTCATGTCCTTTGCCCTGAAGGTCAACTAACAAATTCCCAAATTTGGCCGAAAGCTTTTTTTTTTTTTTTTAAGCGAACATTGTGTTGTAATGAGCTGTAGGTAGATTACAAACTCACAGCATGGAAGTGTTTCTTTCTCTTCTTTTTCCAAAGCAGAGAAGAGATCAAAGGAGAGCCAAGGTGTTAGGGTCTGGCCTCCACTCAGCCTGAAAGACAAATAAAATTTTTATCGCTGTCCTACATCGTTTACACTGAGAACGGCCGAGATTCCGTGAGCTCACTGTAGCCATGGCAACAAGCTGTGTTGTCTGAAAGCAGAGGTGACCAGCCAAGACTATTGTCTTCCAAATTCTGGGGTCAGTATGAAGTGATAAGACTGTAGCATAGTCACCCATACATTGCCCCACCTCTGGGGATAAAGGAATTTAAGACCTTCTGGTGTTAGCATGCAGTGATTTTGTGTCTTATACATAAGTGGTATAAAATATGTATAGTTTGTATGTTAATGTTTGTAGTGAGTCGAGTAAAACGCCTGATGATAGATAGATTCTGTACTCCAGTCATTTCAAATGAATGATTATAATAACAAATTCATTCTTGCGCTCGGGTCTCTTGTCTTTAAAGTGTGTTTCTTAGTTCGCTGCACTGATGACTAAATCTGAGCATCGTGTATAGTTTTTGCCTCTCTAACTGTTATGTATTGTATAGAATTACACAGAATTAAGTGTAGAATTATGCTTGATGTTTTATAACAACCTTTTGTAAGCAGCGTTGAAATTCAGGTAAAATTGAAGGGGAGGGGGGTGTTACATGGGACCCATGTTTTTCTGACCGAGTTCTCTAGAAACCATTCCCAATCACATTAAGGTCCTCTAACCTGATCCAAAGAAGAGGGCGGCTTTGCTGTGGCCAGAGGTCATGGGAAATGTCACGAGGACAGGTCTCCTTCAGCAAAGACACAATGAGTATTTATAGAATGCGTAAGAGGAGCCGCCATAACTCATATGAAATCATCACGAAGCGTTCAAATCTGTCCACTTAGCATGTAAAGCTTTGATTGTCAGTTAGACTAGGTAATGCCTCTAGCACTCATAGGAAACCGCTGCTTTTGAAGGGTTTAACTGAAGTTTAACAATAACACAACGTTGTATGAGACACCACTTGGAATGCTCTACATCATTTTGATTGGTCTTAGAATGGGGTCGATAAAGAGCTCTTCTGTGTGTGTGTGTGTGTGTGTGGTTGTGCGTGTGCGTGTGCGTGCAGGAAGCAGCCCCATTGGAAACCACCCAGATATTTAGGGCTGCCAAGCACACACACACACACACACACACTTCAACAGGGGCACCTTTGTGCCTTGTGCCTGTGCTGCTGTAGTGGCTGTGTCCCAGAGCAGGGCATGCTGGGAGCAGGTGAGAGAGGGGCTTGTTTAGTAAAGGTGACGAGTCTGTTGTGACCTGGCATTGCCCACATCTGACAGACTTACAGCCCATGTATAAATCTCTTAACATACCTCAACTTTCTTATCATGTTTTCCAAAGGGGAACGCCAAAATCTCTCGACATGTCTCTAGTTGTCTTGTGTCACACATGCCTTCAAATCAATGTTTATATCCAGTTTTATGTACTTAGTTATAAAATCTCTCAAAGAGGCAAGTGAGTGGATTGATTATCATTTTTTTAGCAGGAAGAAAAATCGCATTTTTCATGTCATACTGTAAGTAAGTACAACTTTGAACATGAATTTGTGTCATTATCTGAGTGTAGGCTTAACAGAGAGAAAAGCAAATATTCAGCTGAAATGAATTAACCTCCGGAGAGACTGAAAAATGAAAGTTTGGCGTTGCATTACTAATGCTGTGCTGACAGCCAGGAGGCTTCCAATAGGAGAGTTCCGGAGCTGAATCCGGTGAAACCCATTTCCAGATATTCCCCCTAATATTCCTAGCCCTTCCTACACCTCCCACTCTCTCTCTCTCTCTCTCTCTCTCTCTCTCTCTTCCTCTCCCTCCCTCCCTCTCTCTCTCCCTCCCTCCCTCCCTCCCTTCCTCTCTTTCATTCACTCATTCTCAGTCAGACCGTTGCGTAGACACAGCTGTGTTCAGACAGCACCACAGAAGCCTGTGTCCCCATCCCACTCCCGGCTCTGCAGAGAGTAGCTCATTCGGAGGGGCTCATTTTGGCCTGCACTGGGGCAGCGGGCTTGGTGTGCTTTTTGGCATGGCTCATGGAATCCAGTCTCTTCTGTCAGTCAGTCCCCTTTCCCACATGAACGCTGCACCTGGGCATTCAGAGAACTGCAAGTTTTGGCTGTTGGATTTGGGTATGTACTGACGAATTGTCTGTTCGACTGACGCGACAATATTTCTGTCGGACGCTCGTTATTTGCACTGTTCTCTCTTTTCTATGAGAAGATTAAATATTCAGCTTTTATCGGCTGCTTTTTTTAAAAAATATTTTTAGTAGTGTGTGTAAGTATAGAATCAGGTGCAAAAATAGTAGGAAGTAGGAATTTAAAGGGGAAAAAAATGAAAAAGAAAAACTATATACTATAAATCTATAGACACAGCCGCTTCCTATTTTAGATCATAATTGAAAGCTTATTTTGTGGAGTAATGAAACTGTCCCTGTTGATTGAGACAGCATTGTTTCCATATACGATCCCTTAAAGCTGTAATGAAAATTGCTTGCACTGCCTCACCATTGATAATTGTAGGCTAAATCAGTGTCTGTATTTGCTCCTGTGAATAATACTAGCACACACACACACACACACACACACTCCTATTCTCAGTGTCGTTGTCGCCCTGTTTTGGAGTATTCTGTCTTAATGACATTCATGGTCTATAACACATTCTTTACGTGACCTGTTAGATTTAAAATGAAGAGCAGATCTTGCGCTAGCACAGATAAAAGGGGAAGGGGTGAGTAGGTTCTGACTAAGACTCAACAATTGGAATTCCAGGCATTCAGTGGTGGGATCTCCCTGCTGTTTATAACTGGAGGGCACGAGAAAACAAAGAGATAAATCACTGTTGTTTATTTGTGGTGGTGGGAGTAAATAAGGTCTTTTCAAAGTTTTCAAAAGTTTGGATGATGTTAAAACACTTTTTATCTGTGCAATGTTCAGCTAAGATTTGTTCAGGGAAACCATGAGTACATGTGTGTGTGTGTGTATGTGTGTGTGCGTGCGTGTGGGCGTGCGCGTGTGCGTTTGAGTGTGTGAGGGAGAGAGAGAGAGAGAACACATGAGACTGTGCGTGCGTGTGCGTGTGTGTATGGGCATTCTGATTTACTCTGTGTGAATGTCCATTACCAGACTGAAAAGGCTTCAGAGGAAATGTGGCAGACGTCGTAATTGAATTGGGGCAGTCCCAGTCTTCAAACTTACCCATAACCCTTTACCTCTATCTGCTAAACTGCAAACTGCTCACCACTGTTGGTAAATAAAACGAATTTTCTAAGTCTGCTGAATTACTGAGTGTTGTTTGGCTGCATTCTCTGCTGCTTAAGTTGTACATATTTACAGGATTCATTCCGAAGGCACCTGAGTGTGAGCTGACACTAGAATGGACAGCCCTCAGGACAAATGAACTTCACAAACACCCAGCACACACGTAGAAGCCACCCATTATTTTATGTCTCGCAAGACCAAAATGTGTCAGCACTGTTGACTTTTACTCACTGTAAAAGGAGCATGTGACAGGGCTCCACGTCATGTTAACCAGGCCCTGGCCCTGGGACCCTCAGAGGAAACCACAACGCCCATTTTGACGCATCTCATTAGTCTTTTTCTTTCTTCTGATTGGTTGACAAAAAAAAGGTGTTTGTGCTTTATGGCTGCCAGTAACCGAGGAGCTGACAACTTTGAGTGGGCTCTGTAATGACATGACAGATTGCCTGACTAATGTGGTGAACACGGGACTTTTTTTATTATTTTTTTTTTTATCAACGCTGTAACTAGAGGTTAGACACCTCAGCCTACCTGTTAGTTCACCAGTGTCACTGAGAACTACAGGGCTGATTTTTGAAGATTAGGTCTGTAAATTGTTGGGGTTATGAGGGAAGCCATACCTCTGATTTGGTTAATTTTCCCCAAAATTCAGTCCCATGATTGATTGTCACTCAAAGTGAGACTGGCTGGAAGATTGACATGCAATATCATTACTCAAAGCTCATTATGCTTTTAATACCTTTGTTTAGATTGTATTAGGTTCCTACTATTACAGTTCAGATGTTAACAAATCACAGTATTAAGAGGAATTGGTCCATCAGTGAAGCATTGTTGCCGTGGGAGATGGTCTGTCTGCGGTCGTTTCTTGATGCGCTCCCCTGCTGCACAAGCCGTGAAGCTTTGGTTTATTCTCATTTCCCTCTCTCTGCAAGACTCAGTATGAGTGTACTAAATGGCCAAACTTTTCCCTAACACACGCTCACGCTCACACACACACACACAGACAGACATATACACACACACACACACACATACAGTATGGTCACACTTCATTTATTTGCAAGGGAGTTTGCAGATAAAGGAAAGACCCTGGATGAAAGAAACCAACTTTCGAGTTTCACGTGTCGTCACACTCATGTCTT
This sequence comes from Chanos chanos, assembly GCF_902362185.1. Lineage (NCBI taxonomy): Eukaryota > Metazoa > Chordata > Actinopteri > Gonorynchiformes > Chanidae > Chanos > Chanos chanos. The sequence continues at coordinate 45,360,794 of NC_044502.1, forward strand.
GAACTGAGAGGCTCATTCCTGGATGCTGTTCAAGTTGTCCAAGAATGGGCCTCATGTCTCTCTCTTATGTTAGCGCCTCCACCTCACAGATTCTCAAGACTGCCCTCTCTGGCTTCATCCCTGTGCTCTTCCCTCGCTATCCTAGCCCTTGGCTTTCACTCCTTAATTCTTCATTAGCAAATGTGAAATGTTTTGATGGGGTTTTTTTGGGGGGGGGGTTGTTGTTTTTTGTTTTTGATTTTTAACTGACTTGAATTTTGAATGCTAGAGATGCTGTAAATTGTCACATACTAGATTTGTGAGTAAGTCAGCCTATTTGGCACAAACAACCAAGACCAAGGAACACAAGACTGAGGAAGGGGGAAAAAAAAAAAGTCAGTTCTGTATAGGAGGAGGTACAGGAGGAGATTTAGAGAATTTCTCCTTTGCTGTCTGTAGACACTTATGGCTTTTTCACAGAGGCCCTTAACTCAGGATACATTGTGGAGGAGGAGGAGGAAGAAGGTGACGCTATGGAAACCTCCTCATCCGTCTTGCTCATATAGGATAACACGGGCTTTTCGTGATGATGCAACAGTTACAGCCCTGAAATAACTCAGTTAGGATACCATCAGGAGAGACGTGTTCTCACTGAGCCCTCAGATCCCAGCATGGTTGTGTCGGATCAATATCATGGACGAGTATCAGTATCGTTATTGGTACCACACTGTTTCAGGTTAAAAGCCTGATATAAGATAATGGTGTTATATTTTGCTCATCGAATAACAGCACAGGTGGTCAGTAGTAGAGGCTCCACACCAACCCCTGGTAAAGTCAGGGTGAAAACTCCACAGCATGTGGCCCCTGGTGTTAAATAGACTTGTCCTAATACACTGAGACTTCAGTGATCTTGGCTGCAGTTGGAGTCAAATGTTCTTTTTCTTTGTGTTGTGCTCTGTTGGTGAACTGTAACATTCAGTGTCAGACTGAGGTCACCCTGTTAGATGTATCTTAAAGAGGTCGAGGAGTAGGCTTGGGTTACAGAGACCAGCAGCTGTAAACACATGCCACCATATCAGTGCCTCTCTTTGCCTGAACTTAACCATCAATCCTACAGGACCAAATGCTGCAGTCACTTCAGGAACGGTTTATTTTGAGGTCAGCTTGTAATTTATCATTAAACATGACACACAGAAGGCCACTGAAACCCGAAGCCAAAATGTTGACCACGATGTCGAAATGTTTGCGTTTCGAAAAGCATTTTTTTTTTGCTTTTAAATGAGAAGATTTTTCTGAAGATCCGTGATTGAGCTGTTTTGAATTGTAAATTGGATACAGTACGAGCTTGTCTTAAAATAAAGTGTGATTTAGCAGACTCTGTTCCCGGGTCTCCCACGTTTCCCTCAGGGAGAGCTATAAGAGCTGGCTGGAGGTGGTGGTGTGTGGAGCTCTATAGACAGAGAAACAGAGAGAGAATGCCTTACATAAGCTTTATATAATACTCACTTTAACCCTGGTCACATCTATAGGTCTATCCCAAAGTTATAATGGGTTTCCCCATGTCTTTTCATTTGATATGTCTTTTTCATTATTTTTCAATTGAAAAATCATTTTAGGCATATGTGTGATTTTAGCTTTACATTAACCAGGGTGCTCAAAAGCTACCACCAGAAAACATGATAATGTGATATGATATGATATGATATGATATGATATGATATGATATGTGTATATATATGTGTGTGTGGTTTGTGTGTGTGTGTTTACTGTACTGTAAGCCTCTACTGTACTCTAAGTAATCACTTAAGCCTCATAAGTCTAGAACTACATGCTTAAATTACAAGCTTAAAAGCTCTTCAGAAACTGTTTGACGCGTATCAAACTCTCTCGGTCTTCCCTCTCTCTCTTTCACAGACACGCTCTCCGTGTCCAGTAACGATGCCAGCATGTCGGGCAGTGCCACCTTGCAGCCTGGGCATGGACTGGGCAACCAGAGCTCTCCGGGGCCCAAGCGCCCGGGCAACACGCTGCGGAAATGGCTGACCAGTCCAGTCAGGAGGCTGAGCAGCGGGAAAGCCGACGGCCACGTCAAGAAACTAGCCAACAAGCACAAGAAGAGCCGTGACGTCCGCAAAAACGCCGACGCCGGCTCACAGAAAGACTCGGACGACAGCGCCGCCACGCCTCAGGATGAGACCATCGAGGAGGTCAGTGTCGGAGGGTCAGCACAGACGCAGTGTTTGTTGGTATCGTGCTATGGCACGTCGTTGCTAGCACGAGAGTGGGAAAAGATGAGCAATCTAGATATTCCTATTTTCGTTGGTTCCTGTTCTCAACTTCGCTCTGACACTCGTGCAGTCGTATTTGCAGAGTTACGTTATTAACATAGAATGCACTTCTGTCACCATGTGATTTGTATAGCACTTTCTGTTGCTTAATTTATGTGATGAGCACAGCACGGTTTAAAGATGCAGCGTGACTGATTCTGCTATTTTTGTTGCTGTAGTTACAAATACACAGCAGCTGCTGTGCTGTTCGTATGCTGGATTACCGGTTACTGTAAACTCCTGTCACTTTTCCCTCATATTCTTGTTTGTCAGCGATTGGAATTCCTTTGAAGTCCTGTATTGTTACTGAGCAGACAGTGCCCAGGGTTTCTAAAGACCTTACGGAATGCCGTCATCAGTTTGGGCCCAGCAGGATTTCCCAGTTAGGGACGCTTCTGAAAGTTTGATTCGTCCTTGTCTCACCTGGACCTTTACTGTTGTTTACTGTGGTGACATGGATCGTCCCTAGCAAAGAAACCCCGTTACACATACGCGTGCGCGCACATAAACGCACACGCACACACCACACCCCCTCCTGTTTTAGTCTCAGCCCAGCACTAGCACACCCAGCTCCACTGATCAGCCAATCATCAAGCTCCTAATAAACTCAATCAGCTGTGTTAATAAAGGGCTGAAACAGAGACATGCAGGGAAATGGGGACTCTGTGGAACAGACTGAGAACCGTCTGCTTTTTGACCACACTGGACAGTAGATGCACATTAAAAAAAAGCCGTCAGCCTGTGTCACAGTAAGATCTCCCCCATCTCTCCCTCTGCAGAGAATGCGAAACGAAGGACTGAGCAGCGGCACTCTGTCCAAGTCATCCTCCTCAGGCATGCAGAGCTGCGGAGAGGAAGAGGGTGAAGAAGGACCTGACTCTGTCCCCCTGCCTCCACCCATGGCCATCCAACAGCACAGCCTGCTCCACCAGGACTCACAGGAGGACAAGGTATAGTCTACCCACCTAGTGACAGAGACTTTCCCTCTGGACTTCCACATTCAGCCCCATGAACACAGCCTGGCCGCATGCCTCTACACTGACCAGTCCTAATACATAAGATATGATAATAACAATAGCAATGATAATGTTAAAGTGCTGTCTGTGAAAGACATGGCTTGGTAACTAGCCATGGCATCATTGCTCAGTTAGGTTGAAACCTTCTTAATGCTCATAAGCAGTGTATATTTTAAAGCTTGTGCCACATGGCCAGTAGTCACTTTGCAATAGCCTGTTTTAGCTGTGTTCTGTTGTCCTTCATGCAGGCATGCTTTCTTTAATGTGTCTCTGTGCATTCATTTTTATCTCTGCATTTGATTTTTCCTTTCACTGCCTTCACTTGCTTGTTTGTCATTTTTTGTTTGTTTTTTGTTTTTGATGAAAAAATATTTTACAACAACTGTGGAGAGAGATTATGAACAGACTATTGAAAGCTGAAACTCATTAACATAGAGAGATTGTTAAATGAATATAAGTCTCATTAGATGTGATCTCTGATCACTTCTGCCCCACTGCTCCTTTAGAGATGAGAAGCATTTTTATGAGGAGTTTTATGTTCACACTAATTAGTGAAGTTGGACTGATGGTCTGTAGATTCCTGCCGTGAACGTCACTGAACCAGCTGACATATTGCTAACACTGATTTCTTTGTTTGTTTGTTTGTTTGTTTGTTTGTTTGTTTTTTTCCTCTTTGTGATTTTTTTCTTTTTTCTTTTTTTTTTGCCTGTCTAGCATTATGTTGATTTCTGCTCTGCCTCTGTTCTGTCCCAGTTTCCCTATCTCTCCATGTAGTTAATCAAACTAGACGCACCCTTCCTGTCCTTAATGCAACTTTTCCTTCTTTTTCTCCACTTGTCCTCATCTTTCAGTCTTTTCTTCACTTTCTGTTCATTGGATATGGTTTGAATACTCCATACACCTTTATGTGAGAGTTGTTTATACAGAATTGGTTATGTAAGTCTAATAAACTAGACCAGTGACATTAGGGGAAGAGATCTTCCAGAGATATTTATACAGCCCTTTAGCGTTTGACTCCTACATTTGTCCTCACACAATCCCTTTAATGGAGTATTCTGGAATATTCTTGAGTACCTACAAACACATGCAGCTGCTGGTCATGTGTAAGAACAGTTACTCCATAACAACCTCCCCTGTCCAAGCCAAGTCCCACATCCAGCTTTCCCCTGTCAGTCCATAACTGACCCTTTATTGGCTGACGAGTCCAGAGGCCACACCCATTACCTTATTTGGACATTTGGAATGTTGGGGTCGAAGCAGATCAACGGTGAGATTCTCTGATCATTTGCATCACAGTGGGACTCTGCCAGTGATAAACATCTCATAGTGGCCTTGCAGGTCCTGCAAATGGAAGTTGCTCTTGACTAATAACATTTAAATGTGTGTATCCATGTGCATCGTAGGTTGAAAGTAGCGTTTTCCCCTCAGAATTCAGACTGTGTTTTTGTGGGCTAAACACCATGAATGCTATACAGAATGACTTCCGACCATCTACTGCTACTCTTTAAAAGCCTTTGTGCATACCTCACGTTAGTTCAATGACCCATTTAATTGGGTTCACAGAGAGCAAACAAACAGCACAGAATATGGTAATGTTTACACAACACTCGTATTCCTCCTGTTCTAAAACAAAAGCTGTTACCATAGAAACTGACCTGACTCTCTTTCTGTCTTTGTCACTTTCTCCTTCACACCTGTCCACCCAAGGCCACATCTCGACTGTCGGGTCGTCCTAGCAGCTCAGAAACGCCTAGTGCTGCTGAACTGGTCAGTGCTATTGAGGAACTGGTCAAGAGTAAGATGGTAAGATGGTTTAAGTGGACTTAGTGCAACAAATGCGTTCATGGCATCGCCACTGTGGTATTTTTACGCTGCGCTGTTGGCCCACATTCACTGAGCATTTCTCCCTTTTTCTCTTACTCTCCCTCTATCTCTCTATCTCTCTCTCTCTCTCTCTCTTTCTCTCTGTCTGTCTGTGTGTCAGAGTCTGGAGGATCGTCCCAGTTCTCTGTCAGTGGAGCAGGGGGACAGTAGCAGTCCGTCCTGTAACCCCTCTGACAACTCCCTTCTCTCCTCTTCCTCACCCATCGATGAGCTGGACGAACGCAGGACCGGCTTCCTCAAGAGACGGCAGTATGTTCTCTCATCACTCAATTCACCAAAGCCATAATCATACAGTCTTCTTAATGAGAATGTGTTTTCATGCCAGTCTGCTGTAGAAGACTGATGAAGACGGTCACTGATCCCAGCATTGTTGTTATTGTTGTTGTTATTTTTTCTGTTGTTTAGTTATGTTCTGCTGGAGCTGGTGGAGACGGAGAGAGACTATGTTAGAGACCTTGGCTCGGTGGTGCAGGTAAGGGGAATTGTCTTTCATGTCTACCATTGTCCAGCTGTTGCTGCTCAGACCACAATACTGGCCAGTTCAAATGATTGTATTGTTTAATTATCTTTCATTGGTTATGCAGAGCAGGCTTTAGTCGGTCAAACGAGAGCCTTTTAATGAGACAAATGATTTTGGTTTGTTTAATGAACCGAATAGATTTAACGTGCGTGCTTCATGAACAATCTTAAAATTGGGAGATTCTGAGATGTAATCCATAACAAGCTGTGTTAGGTCACAGTCATGACTGTTTTTAGTCAAAAAGCAGAAGTGAAAGTTTGCAGTTGACGCCTTAGGCTCTTTTTTTTGTCAGTTCTTTATCCTGCTTCTTCAGTTTTACAATGCATCCTGGCACAGTGTTGCCATGGTAAAGATGTTTACCCTGCCATCTCTCTAGGGTTACATGTCCAGGATGAAGGAGGAGGGTGTCCCCGACGACATGAAGGGCAAAGACAAGATTGTCTTCGGCAACATCCACCAAATCTACGACTGGCACAAAGAGTATGTAGGCTACCACCACGATTCAGCCTGATTTTGCACTTTAGCACACCTCTGTGGTTCTGTGTTGTTTGTTTGTTGGGTTGGACTGTGCTCATTTCAAATCTCTGTGGTCAACAGTTTCTTCCTGGGCGAACTGGAGAAGTGCCTTGAGGATCCTGATAGGCTGGCACCCCTGTTCATCAAACAGGTCGGAACTGATCTCTGTTTGTGACATTTGTTGGTCCTCGTTGATTGGTTGTTTAATGCATATCATTACTGTGAACTGAATTTCATTTGGTCTTGCAAAAGTCTTCTATCACCAAGTTGCCAATTGGTGGAACTTTTTCCTCTCCAGAGGGGATTACAACAAGTGGTTTTTAGTTTTCAGTTGTCAGTTAAAAAAAAACCCCCCAAAAAAACCATGAACTTGGCTCACTAAAATTATAATTCTACCAAACAGTTAGCGTTTGTCATCGGGCTATGCAAGACATTTTACACCTGCAAACTTTTTGCTGACTTGGTTGAGAGTGACGCAGTGTAAAGGGGTTTTGCTCCCAATGCTTTTTGCAGGAGAGGCGTCTGCATATGTACATCGTGTACTGTCAGAACAAACCCAAATCAGAGCACATTGTCTCCGAGTACATTGACACTTACTTTGAGGTAAGACATTGATCCCAGAGTCTTCTTTCAGTCTTCCTCCAAATGCTTGTTCATTCAATGTTACTCTCCATGAAAAAAGTTATAGTTCAGATTGTCACCTCTCCTTCTGAATGAGACAGTTAACAGATGCAAGCCTAATATTCAGTGACTGACATAACACGTAACACAAAGTTAGTAAATTACAAATAAAAATTACAAATTGTTCAGTCTCCTCAGTTTTAGGGCCAGCATTGTCTCACTCTCACTCACACTCTCTCTCTCTCTCTCTCTCTCTCTCTCTCTCTCTCTGTCTCTCTCTCTCTGTCTCTCTCTGTCTCTCTCTGTATCCCACAGGACATGAAGCAGCGTCTGGGCCATCGGCTCCAGATCACTGATTTGCTCATTAAACCAGTGCAGAGAATTATGAAATATCAGCTTCTGCTCAAGGTGAGGGTATGGGAAAAATCAGTACTGACAGTACACACACACACACACACACACTCTCAGTGATTCAGAGCCAGGCCTTTGAAGATCAAATGAATATCAAAATGAATGAAGATGAAGACTTCCAGAGGATTACATCTTAACAGCTGATTTTGTCACATGTGCAGACATCATCAAACATGTTTACTCATTGTCAGCATGTGTTATAGACCTTATTCTTTTCTTATTCTCAGGATTTCCTCAAATTTTCCAAGAAGGCTGGTTTAGACACAGTGGAGTTAGAGGTGAGCTCTCACTTTACCCGAACACGCCAGAGCATGACATGTATCTTAAACCACTAGAAGATTAAAAATATTGTGAAAGCCAATACTGGTCAGTTTTATTGGTTTATTATTTGATGGTACACAGTAGAGATGTACAGAGACGTCATTATCTGTATCTAAATCCGTTCAACCAACAATTATCTGTCCCTGTATCTGCATTCGGATCGCAGATTGGAAATGTTCGTGGTTTACACCGGAAGTCACGTTAAATGGGGCAAATGTTCTATTTTCTAACCTAATATTCATTGGCAAAGCAATTTTTGTGCCTTCAAAGCATCGAAATTGATTTAATATTGGCATGTAATTAATTATGAAATATATTTCCACATCCTCATACTGTACTTTTCATCTCTCTCTCTCTCTCTTATTTTTATTTTTATTATTATTTTTATTTTTATTTTTAACCAAACTAAGTTTTATGAACTCTCTGACCCCCCGCCCTTACTTTAACTGGAGGACACTGAGCAATCTGAAACTGAAAAAGGTGTTTTATGAAAGGAAAGGTTCTGGGAACAGAAACTATTTACAGTAAAGATGTACAGAAAAACACCCTTCAGCTGAAGGGAAGAATCTTAAATTCCAGTGATGCTCCGTTTGCGACTGTTGATGTGTTAACATTACTGTAGTTTGCTAAGGAAACGTGAATGACTATTTTACGACAGTAATTTGCACTGACTCGGTGGGGGCGACTACAGAATATAGCGATTACTTTTCAATTATGTGTCGTACCCTAAATGAAACGACTTTCGTTTGGGTTTTTTTAAATGGAGGAAATTGACACTTAACCTACAGCTAAAAACTATAGGTTCTAAGCTTCATTTTGATGTATAGGTTGCAAAGATAATTCAGCTGCCACACCAGGCTTTTGTCTCACTAGCACCCGCACCTGACTCAGTGGGGGTAACTACAGAAAGTGGCAGTCACTTTTCAATAATGTGTAGTAAATTAAACGACCAGTTACTGAAATCATGTTGTAAACAGAATAGACATTTTTATCTTGTGGCCATCCGCAATGATATGAATCGGTTTAAAGAAACACAATGGCTGATGCGCAGACATGTCAATCATGTTTTTTTTCTCCTGGATAATAATGAGCGACTTTGGGTAGAAGAAATATCTGTTTCCATCGCATTATTTGTGCTTTCCCAAATAAGGCATTTGGATTCGGGTACATCCCTAGTACACGCTACCTGTTCATTGAAGCCTCTGTTAAATAACAGTGACCTCCCAAACTCTTTTAATGTGTTCGTCAGGCTTTTTAAATGATTATTATGTAATCACACACGCTGACACACTCAGCTCCTCTGTCTGTCAGCTCTTCATTTTCTTTCTGACTTGCTTTTTTCGACGCTCTGCCTTCCTGCTTTTACTGGTGTCTCTGTGTTGTGTTCCTGTGTGAGAGCTGTTTGAGAACGTCTCTGAAAACCTTCTCTGTGGTGTGTTTCTCATAGAAAGCGGTGGAGGTCATGTGTGTCGTGCCCAAACGGTGCAACGACATGATGAACGTCGGACGTCTGCAGGGCTTTGACGTAAGATCCTCAACACTTTTTTTTTTTTTCCCCCCTCTTATAAGTGTCAGATCTGTGGGTAAATGGGCGTCTCTGACAACTCTGAGATGGAGAAAGGGAAAAGCCACTGCACAGAACACCTGAATACCTGTGTCTCTATGGGAGGTGTACTTTATGGTGTCGCTGTGGGAGCTGTACACTGGTACTTTTCTCTTAGTGAAAGTGTAATCCGTAATCCCTGAGGTAGCATGGTACTGATCCAATAAAGCTACCAGCACCAGTCATGTCAGTGTGAAAACACCAGTGCACCCATGCCCTTGAATCATCACACTATCAGAGAGTGGGCAGATTTCTCTTATAAACAAGGACAGTGACATGTAGTTGACTGAGAATCCTTTAGACTCCTACCATAGGAATCCAGTGACATATACACAGTGACTGTACCCCTCAAGCAGTGACTGTGTGTTGTGTATGTGGGGTGCTGTTTAATGACTTTGCATGTATTGTGTTTGAAGAGGACTCTCTAACTGTTAATGGCGTGTGTGTGTGTGTGTGTGTGTGTGTGTGTGTGTGTGTATGTGTGCAGGGTAAAATCGTGGCTCAGGGTCGACTACTGCTCCAGGACACATTCATGGTGTCGGATCAGGACGGAGGTCTGCTTGCGCGCATGAAGGAAAGACGCGTCTTCCTCTTCGAGCAGATCGTCATCTTCAGTGAACCTCTAGACAAGAAGAAAGGCTACTCCATGCCAGGCTATCTATTTAAAAATAGCATTAAGGTACATGTACACACACACAGACACACACACACATGGGGTGAGCTTCTGTTCTGCAAGGGGTGTAAGAATAGAGCGTTAAGCATTGGATTTAAATGCTTGTTGGACAGCGGTTTATGTGCTTAGGATGTGGTCACAGAGAAAGGAGCAGACCAGGTTTAGTTGACAGGTTCAATATTTTAAGGATTGTGTCCAGGTTCTTGTCAAGGTTTCGTCCTGATATAGCTTAGTGTGATTCACTGGGGTTTTAGCCTCAGTAATCTCTAAAGCTGCTCTCTGATTACGCCTGTTGCTTATAAAAATACATTTGAATTAAACTGATTTGGTTTGAATTGTAAGTCATTAATAGAAACTGTTAATTTGTCAGCAGCATCTTTCCAACAACAGTCCGCCCAACACCACTTATTCACCTATTTCTCTCTCTCTCTCTGTCTGTCTGTCTGTCTGTCTGCCTGTCTGTCTGTAGGTCAGTTGGCTTGGTCTGGAGGAGAGTTCGGACAGCGATCCCTGTAAGTTTACGTTGACCTCCAGGTCGTCTTCAGGCAGCACAGATCGTTACATTCTTCACTCTGTGAACCCGGCCGTGTGTCAGACCTGGGTCCAGCAGATCAGCAGCATTCTAGAGAACCAGCGTAACTTCCTCAACGGTATAGCCCTCTTCACCTGATCACTAAACAACAGCACACCTTTTCCTGCTGTCACATGCTATTTAACGGTACAGCCCAAACTCTTCACCTGATCATTAAACACCAGCACATCTTCTCCTGCTATCACATGCTATTTAACGGTACAGCCCAAACTCTTCACCTGATCACTAAACACCAGCACACCTTCTCCTGCTATCACATGCTATTTAACGGTACAGCCCAAACTCTTCACCTGATCACTAAACACCAGCACATCTTCTCCTGCTATCACATGCTATTTAACGGTACAGCCCAAACTCTTCACCTGATCACTAAACACCAGCACACCTTCTCCTGCTATCACATGCTATTTAACGGTACAGCCCAAACTCTTCACCTGATCACTAAACACCAGCACATCTTCTCCTGCTATCACATGCTATTTACTAGTTCTGGTTAAATGTGTGTTGTCTGCCTGTGGATTATAATTTCAATCCAGACCGTCTGTTCATGCAGGTGTTTGTATCACACCTGGTTTGGATTCCTAATCTGTATTGTTTATTGGTCATTCAAAGAGTCCTGGTCATATTGCTTGTTGACTGCAGTGGAACAGTTGTATGATCATGTGTGATTCTTTTTGCTACATAACTGGCTGCAAACACACACGAATGACTGGAAATGACTCGGGTCCAGTACTCTTCCATTGCTCTTTTGCCTTACTCCCTTTTCTACTGAAGTCACACGCAGTGTGTCGAAGCAGGAACCAAACATCACATGCTTGGCTCACAGCGTCTTCATTAACTGCCGTTATCCTGTTAATTAAGAGAGCGAGGTCACAAGGAAATGGAGAACTGAAGAGACTTGGGACACGGCCCAGCCAGTCATATTCACTCAGTCAAACGTAATCACTCAGATTAATTTTACCCGCGTCCACAGTCTTCCGCTCATCCACAGCAATGACAGGTGGATTCTTAAAGACGCAGAAATCCGCCCGGTTCAGATTTGTCCTATTAATCTTTCACATTTGATTCATTTCACCCCCTTTGTCTCCCGCAGCACTGACGTCTCCCATTGAGTACCAGAGGAACCACGTAGGGGCCAGCGGATCGGCCAACCCCAGCAGCAGTGGTCTTCCAGGAGGCAGCAGTACCTCGGCAATGGGCTCCAGCTGCGGCTCCCGCTCCCGCCCTTCACGCATTCCCCAGCCGTCTTCACGCTTGCCCCAGCCCCTGCATCACCACTCCTCCCCTGCTCCGGACGACAGAACCTCAGGTACGTGTCCCCACACACCCGAAACGGGCTCTTTGGGCCTGGAGAGCGAAGTACCAAGGATGCAGGTCCTGGAGAGCCCCCTGAGAGAGCAGCGCGAGGAGGCCCAGGCAGGAGCCCCCACCCAGAAGGCTGCCGTAGTTCCCCCACTGTCCCTCCCTCCCCCAAAACCCCGTTTGGCAGGGTCGTGCGCACCCATGCTCTCCCCGCTGACTCTAGGCAAAGAGGCCTCCACCTTCAGCCCCGGAAGCCCCGCCCAAAAAGGGTCCTCATTTTGGGCCTCGGTTCCAACCTCGCCCCCCGCCGGGCGACCCGGTTCCCTCAGCTACCCCTCTGAGCAGAGTGACACGCTTAGCCGGAATCAAAACCGTCGACACTCCACACACGGCAAGGAGCTGGATCGTATGAGCACGTGTTCCTCCACCAGCGAACACTCCATGCATTCAACCCACAGTAATGGGGTAAGAAGCCCAATTTAGCCCCAGGCTTCACAGCGGCCCTGTCCTCTTTCTCCTCCTCCACCAGCTTCGTACTAACCTCCCTGCCTGGAGATGCCTGTGAGAGGAGCACTGGGGCCTGGGTCAGACATGCACCGGTCTGGGTTGGGTTTGCTCTCAGCTATTAACTGTATGTGTGGGGTAACCTTACAGAGGCTGACAGTGGTCAGCTGCAGAATAAACCAGGAACCTTAACGCTGATTAACGCTTTGCCTTACATGGCTGTTTTCTCAGCGCCCACCTCTGTTATTATCACGAGAGTCGCACACTCACATTCGGAGCTAAAATATTCAACTAACGGATACTAACACACTCTAGACACCTGCTACTCTCCCTGTTCTTCTTAATGGCACTGTGGGTGTAGTGGGGGGGGGGGGGGTCGGAGCATTTGATGAGTTTGAGTCATCTTGGAATCTGTGACCTGTAGAAGAGGATCTTGCTGACTCACCCATTCTTGCTTTCTCTGCTGTGTTCCATCATCTCTGCTCTCATGGAATAGGATTTTACAGTTAGCAATGTGTGCACATGTGCATGTGCTCGTGTATGTGTGTGAATGAACATATATGTCTACAGATAACATCTGTGTGTGTGTGTGTGTGTGTGTGTGTGTGTGTATGTGTGTGTGTGTGTGTGAGTAACACTTCTCTGTTTTTCGTGCGAACATGCTTGAGTGACTGAATGTATCTGTGAATGACACTTCTCTGTTTTTGTTCTGTTTTGTTTTTTTTGTTGTTTTTTCCGGTCTCAGAGTGAAAGCAGTAGCAGCAGCAGTGTGGCCACCATGCTGGTGACCCAGGACTATGTGGCTTTAAAAGAGGACGAGATCAGTGTGTGTCAGGGGGAGGTCGTGCAGATCCTGGCCTCCAATCAGCAGAGCATGTTTCTGGTGTTCCGCGCGGCAACGGAACAAGGCCCGGCCGCCGAGGGCTGGATCCCCGGCTACGTTCTAGGCCACACATCCACAGTCATCCCCGATTATTCTGACGGAACGCTCAAGTAAGAGCCTGGATAGCATTTTCTCGTATTAACCGCTGACTCGACGCTGTGTGTGATGTTAATGTTGTTTTAACGATTAAGCAGTCCTTAGACTTAGTCCCTAAGCCTGAGGTTATCCTGGTCAGTGTCCCCATTGGGTATTTGTTTATTAAATGGGTTTGCTGTGTTTGTTAGACATAGCACAATATTGCACACTCTTTTCTGGGACCAATTAGAGTGGGACAAATCAGTCACACTTTACAATAGAGCTTACATTTGATGATATGATCAAAGAGAAAGTCAGAATCAAAACTGTGAGCATGAGCCATGGGAGTAATATAAGTAGAAAAGGGCAGAAATTAAGAGGAATTCACAGTATGGTTGGCACAAGTTCATAATGCTGTTTACATCAGCGGTTAATTATGGCATTAAATAGTCTTAATTAACTGCTATCTACATGTTTACTGTGTTAATTACTAAAACAATCTTACTCTGAAGTGTAACATGAATCTGTAGATTATACAGTTCTCTCTCTCTCTCTCTGTCTCCCTCTCTCTCTCTCTCTCTCTCTCAATTTTTCTCTCTCATCATTAGGAAATCCAGCTCATGGCATACAGCCCTCCGCATCAGGAGGAAATCAGAGAGGAGAGATAAGGATGGTAAAAAAGAGAACAGACTGGAGAATGGCTTCCGCAGGCCCAGAGATGGGCTGGCCAATAAGGTTTCTGTAAAGGTATTGTTCTAACCAGCCTTACAGTCCACATCTTTAGTTCTTACCACACACATTTCTTAGAATGCGGTTACACTTCTGTTTAATATCCATTTTTGTGTTCTGTTCACTTTCAGCTTCTGAATCCCAACTACATTTATGACGGTAGGTCTGAATTTCTGCTCTTTCTTGGAACAACTGATTCATAGCAGGAGATGATCATGAGAACGAGACGCGTCATATAGAAAAACTTTTTAACAAAGGTGTGAATTCTGGTCGGGTTTTTTGTTTTTCGTTTTTCACACCTTAGCTCCCCCAGAGTTTCTGGTGCCCCTGACTGACATGTCATGTGAAGCTGGTGAGAGCGTGACACTGCGCTGTAAGGTCTGTGGACGACCCAAAGCCTCAGTCTCCTGGAGAGGACCTGACCAGAGCGCTCTGAGCAATGGCGGACGCTTCACTGTCACACACAGGTAGGCACACACACACACACACACACACATAAAAATCAGCCCATAACACATGGGAATACACACTTATTTAGTGATAATGGTTAACGTAAATGCTTTTCTGTAGACGGCATGCATTTGTTTAAGCACTTCCGCAGAATCCTGTCTAGCATTATAGTTTACAGACAACAGGTGGCTGTCTAGCTCTGTGTAAACTTCCCCGTGTGAAATTTAGATGAACGCAGACCATCCGTCTCATAACGCGTAGTGAATTTTCAACTTAACAATAATCTTTGATGCTTAAATATGTAATTAAGTGTTTGGACAGATACAGAGTCAGTCAGTATTAAAATACACTGTTAAAATACACTGATAATTGTAATAATTGCTAAGAGCTTTTATGTTTGAAACTGTATACGTGTATATATGTATGTATTATATTCTCAGTTTTATATCCAGTTAATGGCCACGCTGTAATGCACATGTTATTTTTGCTTTTAGAGTGAATTTACACTGATGCAGGAGCATAATGAAAGAGGAAAATAATTCTGTGGTTAACTGGTGCTTTTGTTGACATTTTAAGTCTGAGTCTGCTGATGTCGTGTGTCTGCTCATAGTGACACGGGCGAAGTGACTCTCAGGATCTCGGCCGTGTCGGTGGAAGACAGCGGAGTGTACACTTGCGTTGCTGTCAACGACCTTGGCACGGTGACATCATCAGCCAGTCTCAGAGTGCTCGGTGAGTTTGTGTGGGGTTTTTTTTTTTTGTTTGTTGTTTTGTTTTTTGTTTTTTTGTTTTTTTAAACACGCATTTGTATCTCTTAAAATCACCTTGGTAAATCATCAGTGCCCAGTGTCCCTTCAGTTAAAAACACACACACATTCCTGAGACAGCGGTGCTTATGTCAGAGTATTTCTTGAGCATTATTATTATTATTATTATTACTATTCTTATTATTATGTAGCTCTGTTTGATAGATGAAGGAGGTTTGTTGCTTGAATGTTTGATTTGGTTTTATCCTGGAAACCTGTCTGTGATTAGTGCACCGTAGGCTTTTGTTCAGTGAAGTTATTTAAATGTTCCACTCCCAACAGGTATGTCCAGAGATGGAATCCTCTGGAAGGACAACTTTGAGTCCCACTACACAGAGGTCATGGAACTTGGGAGGTAAGCTTAACCAAATCACACGTCGTCTGAATGTTAGTAAGAGTGCAGTCAGTGATTACGACACGTGTACAGATGTGGAGGAAACAGTTTTTTCTCAGTCTGAAGTGCCGAGAGTTACATAGAACATAAAACACTCATACAACATAATCTGTTCACATGCTGCGTTAAATCACATAAAACACTCATACAACATAATCTGTTCACATTGCATCTGCAAAAACATTGATAACACATCACTGAGAGGGAATACTAGCTCTTCAGGTCCCTTATACATTTGATGTTCTTTATCTGGGGAATATGCCTACGAATATAGTGAAAACAAGAGATAAATATATGTTTAAAATCATTTTGACTGCAAGTAAAAAAGCTGTAACAGGAAAGTGGTTGCAGTCTGTATCACCTACTTTACAGGAAATTTTCAGATGTAGCAAAAGATATTTTTGCTATGGAGAGAATTACATTTTCTTTGAGATTACAAAAGGAGGGATTTTGTAAGTATTGGGCTAATTGGATTGAATTTGCAGATTCTGTTGAACCTGGTCTCTTTGTACTATAGTTGGTTGAAATGGTGCATTTCTATTGAACACTTAGTGATTCTATTTGAATGTGACACACCCTGTTTATGTCCCTATTATGTTATCTTGTTTTCCTTTATGTTCCTTTCTTAACTAAAATACATTGAAGAGCCTATGGATAAATATTTGTGAATTGAAATTATGTGTATGTAAATGATGCTTTTCAAATAAAAACTTAAATTCCAAAAAAATGATAAGACATCACTGGAGTTTAAAATATGTTCACACTGGGAAAAAAAAGATTAAAGAGTGTGATTTAAAGTTAAGTCTGCTTATGATTTTGCATTGGTTTACGTATTCCCTATTTCTTTCTCCTTCTTTTTCTCTGTCTTTCTTTCTTTCTTTCTTTCTTTCTTTGCTCTCTTTCTGGTTTGCTCTGGCGTACCTTGCGTCTTCCTGTGTGTTCTCAGAGGCAGGTTTGCTGTGACTAAATGGTGTGAGTGCAGGAGTTACAGGCGCTCCGTGGCTGCGAAGCTTGTCAATAAGAAGCTGATGCGACGTGAGCAAGTGGCCCGTGAGCTGTCCATCCTGCAGTGCATCCAGCACCCCCACCTGGTCAGCCTGCTGGACACCTACGAGACGGCCAACAGCTACGTCCTGCTCTTAGAAATGCAAGTGTCCTCATTACCGTTTGGATTTGTTCCTGCTATGAGGGTCTCGTTTTGTCTTCATGTCACTCCATCTCTCTCCCCATTTCGCTTAGATTGCATCCTTATTTTGTTTTTTCTGTGAGCACTCATTTGATTCAAAGTCTGTCCCTATTTGGTTTCCACTGAATCACTGTTTGGTCCAGATTGGGTGGTGTTTTAATGTCCTTTTATCAGGACTGTCTGTTGTCTCATATCATTTTAGCTACGTACATCTTGTATGTATGCATTGTGCAGGTTACTCTGGATGGACCTGCCAGCCAAATGAATAAACAGATGAATTAGTAAATCTGATAGTGTGCCCATTTGGCTTTCTGAATGTTCAAACTCATGCTCTACCTCTCCCCTAGTCCACACCGTGTCATTGTCACTTTGTTCTTTTTCAGTTTCTGATCGCATCAAAATTGATTCTCAGCGTAACATGTAACTGAAACACTTCACACTTCCTTTACTGAAAATAACTGTCCGTCTCTGTGGTCCCCCTTTAGGGCTGATCAGGGTCGTCTCCTTGACTACATCGTCAGCTGGGGCAACCTCGCAGAAGAGAAAGTGGCTCTTTACCTGCGGGACGTTCTAGAAGCTTTACACTACCTGCATAGCTGCAGAATAGCTCATCTGGACCTGAAGGTGAAGTCATTTCCATAGTGGGAAAACAAGATAACGAGTTGGTTTACAGAAACCATCTGAGTACTTATCAGTCGATTGCCTCACAAAGAATACTGAAATCATAATTGTTTAGCAGGTCTTCGGTCAACATTGTAATGCATTTAAAAGACATTTAAGGAAACTTTGGGGGGTTTATTAGTATTCATATTTGTGACTTGTTACTAAATCCAATGGTAATTATGAAATAGCAGTGTTGCTAAGTGAAACAGCTAAATTAGTAGTTCAGGCTGTACTACAGAGGATGCGTGTTTAAATGTTTATATAATTTGAGGAACTGAGAAAACTGACACTGGGGATGTAGACTCTCAGAGCTGACACAGTTAGTTCATATTTTTTCTTATACTTTGACTACATCATTTGAGCTTCTGCCGTCAGTTTTTTGGCCTAAATTCAGAACAAATAAACTAAATTCTGAGCAGAGGAGAGTGTGAACATTGACTAAAGGGTCTGTGTTTTTCCTGTATCGGCCCCTTTAGCCTGAGAATGTGTTGATTGAGCAGACGTCCACCCAGCCCGTCGTCAAACTGACTGACTTCGGCGACGCGGTGCAGCTCACTAACGCCCCATACATTCACCCCCTCCTGGGAAGCCCTGAGTTCTCTGCCCCCGAGCTGGTCTTGGGCGAGCCCGCCGCCTTCACCTCCGACCTGTGGAGCCTGGGCGTCTTGGCCTACGTGGTCCTGAGCGGCGCGTCTCCGTTCCTGGACGAGAGCGTGGAGGAGACGTGCCTGAACATCTGCCGGCTGGACTTCAGCTTTCCGGAGGACTACTTCCGGGGCGTGAGCCGCGCAGCCTGCGACTTCGTCTGCCTCCTGTTACAGGGCGAGCCATCGCGACGGCCCTCCGCCCTGGCCTGCCTGCAGGACGAGCCCTGGCTCCAGCCGCGGGCCCCCTCCCTGAACCACACCCCTGCCGGGAGCACCCGCATCGACACGTCTCGTCTGATCTCCTTCATCGAGCGCCGCAAACACCAGAATGACATCCGGCCCGTGGCCAGTATCAAAGCCTTCCTCCAGTGTCGCCTCCTGACATAGACCCGATCTTCTCTCCGCCTGAGAGCGGGAGAAGCAGTGAGCAGGGGAAAACCCACGCCTGTGGAGGAGGCAGAAACGATCTTGTCCTCTTTTTGAAGCCACATCCTGTGTGATAAAATGGAATATTAGACCGCACTCTGCTGCTGCTGCTGCTGATAAGACCTCATTTAGATGGGGGGTTTCTCCCCCCCGCCCCCCACCCCCCCCCCTAGAAATTTCACTTACGAAACTCGCCAAATTATTGGCCACTCTTTGTATGAAAGATAAATGAACAAATGTTTGTTCAGCTTTTCCTTCCTGAGCCAACAAGGGCAAAGCTTTTTTTTCTGTTTTGTGTTGGGTTTTTTGTTTGTTTGTTTGTTTTATTTTCACGATGTTTGAAATCAGGTTGTTGCATTGAATATATGGATTTTTGTGTTCAGGATAGATTACCTTTGTACAAAAACATGTACAGACGCAAAGCAAAGGGGATGTATCTCTTCTGGCAGTTTTCGACAGAAAACATATTTAAAGATAGGAAATCGAAATGAATAATCAGAAAATAATGACTATAGCAGCATTCATCTCAAACGCGTTACAGCTGTTAACACGTTTTCAGTGTTATAGAGCACTCTGACTTTTAATGTACTCATAGCATAAAGACGCTAACACCAGTTATTACTGCTGCAAATCCAGTTTCTCCAAACAAAAAAGAAAAAAAAAACAAGAAAAAAAAAAACAAGAAAACAACCTTAGCTCATGATAGAAGATTTAGTTTGGTTTGTCATTCTCTCTCCATCAGCCTTACTGTGTAAATAAACTGTACCTGCCTTCACTTGTTCTGATTTGCAGTGATTCTCGAAGTGAAGAAGTAAGCTTTCCTTTTGGCTAAAGTGCTACTTTCTAGCGACCAGAGGCAGACAAAAGGCACTTTACAGAGGAAATGGCAGCAGCTATGATGAATGCAAATTGTTTTGTGACCACTTTGTGTTTTGTTGTGATTTCTGTGTGCAATTTTGGGGCTTTAAAATTCAGCAGCTATTTATGAGAACTCCTTATGAAACTCTGCAGATGTTTAAGAAAAAAAAATATTGGGCACTGCTGCAAGCTGATATATTTGTATGTATTTTGTGGCTTTTTTTGTTTTGTTTTGTTCTGTTTCGTTTTGTTTTAGGGTTTGTTTTTTTTTGGAAGCTATGTTTTCTGTGTTCAGTATTATTATAATTTTGTGAAAAGGCCTAAGCTGAGTTGGTGAAAATTGTTTGTAACTTTGTCGATCTTCAGCTTTGAATGTTGTGGTTCGTTTCATCCTTACGCCAAAGTTAACCTTTCGCCCCCTAAACATTTCCCCTATTCGTGATGATTATGGTCTTTCTAACGTCATGTTATAGGCCCCAGACATTGGTGTTTACATCTGTCAGTTGTGTTTTTATTTATTATGTTATTATTATCGATGTTTTTTTTTTCCCCCTGTTATGATGATTTAATTACTGTTACACCCATTTATCATTTGAAAGAGTTCTCATTTGAATTTCTGCACACGTTGGCAGTGTTATGTAAATTAGTATGTAAATTACTACGGCTTAATTACAGGTTTGAATGCATTACAAGAACTCCAGTTTTCCAGTAGTGCTGATTTCCTTTGAAATACATTTAAAAAAAGAGGTTATGCTTTTGGTCCTCGCACGTGTTTAGGCAAGGTGAAGCCCACGTTACCAGTGGTAAACCTAGGTTTTCATTTCTTCAGTATTCTTTTCAAACACCATTCATTAAAATTAATGCGTCAGTAAGTTTGTCAGCAGAGATGCAAAACCACGTGTGTATACGTATGCATGTGCTTATGAGTGTGTGTGTGTGTGTGTGTGTGTGTGTGTGTTCGTGTGTACGTGTGTGCGCATATGTGTGTGTGCATGTGCGTGTGTGTGTGTGTGTGTGTTTGTGAGATTATGATTATTGTTTATCTTTTATTTATTCATTTATGATGTATAGCTGTACATACATAGACAGTCATGGGAACCAGGACATAGTCTCCATCCTATTTTATACATTGCAATGTCATTTTGAATGTTTTCCACTTAATCTTTACTTTTGCATGTATATTTCTTTGTACATAAACTGTATGTGTGTGCGTGCGTGCGTGTGTGTTTGCACATTCTGTACTGTACATATTTCATTTTGCCCTCTCTTATTTTTCAGATTAAACATATGAAACATTTTCTTGGTAAGAGCTTGTCTGTTGTTTCCTTGAGACTGATAATGTGTTTTTATACATATATATATATATATATATACATACACACACACACACATATGGCTATATTAGTATAGATTTTTAAAATGAGTAATGATGTCCAGTTGTACCTTCACACAGGCAGGAATCTGTTTCAGTGTTTGTAGCAGACAACAGGAGACATGTTTCAGACGATTAGTGTTGTGATTGCACTAACAAGAGGAAAGTTGTGGTTTTGATTTCTGATAAACTTAGTCTGTTCTGGTCTCTGTGCCCAATAGGTTCACACTCTCGATATGAATTTGTCACTTGGCCCGGGTCCGGGACAGTTCCATTAAGATGCTAGTCTTTTTTCTGTATGTAATATCATGGGAGAAATAATAAATCATTAATAACATGAGTTTAGATGTATAATACAGCCTGCAGTATTCTGTAGTCAGTGCACACTGTGCTGTAACAAAGTCGAAACTAAAGTCTCGATTTGTAAACATGAAACCTCGACAAGAGGGTGAAATAAACTGTTTCGTGTAACCTGCGATGGAATACAGAATCGGAGCATTTTGCAGTCAAAAAATGCGCTAAGTGTAGATGTCATTTAAACTCCTAAATTTCCTTAACTCTTTCTTTGTGACTGAAAACTATGATCCTATAACATTTACCTAATAATTATGAAAAAGCTGGTGCCAGATTTCTTGAAAAAGTCCCTTTTTTTTTTTTTTTTTGGCAATACTCTAGTGTCAATGGTCATCAACCTCTGCTGTTACTTTCTGATTAATTTGTGAATTAACTGTTTTGATCTTTCATTCCTTTCATTCTTTCACAATTGTTTGAAACATTTTGAAACATTTATCATAACTACTTATTTATTTATGTATTTATTTTAATTTAATTTAATTTTATTTTATTTTATTTTAAGATCGTTCACGAGGCAAACGTGAAAAACTCTTCTGATGAAGTAAAGCAGGTGTAGTGCATAGATGTCACAACCTGATAAAGGTCTTTGCTTAAGCATCAACGTTGGTGGTAAATGTGGGAGAGGTGTGACGGCCCATTGCGTACTTCAATTGGAACAGCTCTTTAGCTTCTCATCAGCGAAAGATCTTCGATTGAGATAAACAGAAAAACAAGCAAAGACAAAATAAATTACCTTTTGATCTTTTAACAGGTTGATGCAGCCTGTGCGCAGTCAGGCTCAAAGGTGTGAATACAAATGTACAGATTTAGGTCTGATCTGCATGAGAAAACATCCCCTTTTCTATCGTTGAATTGGTTAAATTGTGTGCATCACGTTCGGTTTCTCTAAACATACTGGGAGAACAGTTTCAGCAGTTTGAAGATGATTTTGTGGTGAACCTGTTGATACTCAACAGACAAGCCCAGATTTCTTCTTTCCCACGTACACGTTTTATACACATACAAAAAGGGCTAGTCTCCAAATTCTAGAATGAGCCATCAAAAATAAATAAATAAAGATGTCCTTACCAAAACCAGAAATTTCTTGCTAGGTCGACACTAACTAATAGCATTACTGTTGTAAGTGTACGCCTTTTTTAACAATGCACAAACTAGTAAAAGTATTTATGAGCTGAATGTTTAAAAAAAGATGTGAGGGGCGTATAGAGGGTTCACACAGTGTGTGAAGCTCTTTTTTTTCTGAAACTTGTGAGCAGCATTTTCCTGGCGGTGTGAAAGTGAGACAGCGCTAAAGCTCCGGTTTCCTTCTCAGGTGCAATGAGCGAGAGAAGAGTCGCAGATGGTTTGTATGCTATCGCTGCTATCTTTACAATCTGAGCCCTGAAGGCGAAGACATCAACACATATCTGTTTTCTTTTTTTTTTTCGTGTCTTTTTACCTTCCCCTCTATATGAATAATGAATGAAATAGTGAGGATTTCCACTAAGTCTGAACGTTGAGATACTAGCGACTGATAGGCAATGAAGCAGCGATGCTGAGCAAACGTAATGACAGTAAAATTCGAGACTGTCTTTCACTGTCACACTCCGACAAACAAAAATTCATTCATTTCAACAACAGCGAGCACTAGGGTTTCCCCACTTACTGTTACACAAATGCTCTTTCTACGAATTATTGATTTGATACTTGCCTACATTTGACTCATACAAGTCTTCTCATGTGAGTCATATTGAAAAAAAGGTACTATCTATGAAAACTTTAGTGCTTTTCATCATTTTAGGATAAAAAAAATCTATTGTTAGGTGAAATTCTTGTGTCCTCGTGTAGCCCTGTGTGACTGAGAGTGTGTGGATATTTTCCCCGTATATTTCCCGTTAGGTTAACACAGGCACTTTTTTATACCAAAACAAACCAGCAGAGGGCACACTGTTTCCAGGTTACTGGAGAGATCTGTTTCAGTGCGATTAGAGTAAAAGCATGCGTATGCTTTGGTACTACAGGATGACTACGGCCGATTTCTCAGACGGATCTTGTGAGCAGGTGTCAAGGTAGGAGGATTCACGGTCAGTGACTTTTTTTAGGGCGAAAAACGCAACATCTGATATCAGTTTCACGACTTACTTGTTTTAGAGTAGATGTGTAGCCTATTGAAGAATCCAGTTTTGCAACAATACCGAAAAAATACGTACACACAGTCAAAAATTATGTCTTTATATGTCATTAACAGCTTTATTGGAGAGTACTGATCTGCTGAAACAATTAATTTATAAGATTTTTCTGACATGTGGAAGAGACAGTGGAAACGTCGCCGCAATGCAATTACCGACTGAATACCAGAAGTAACAGATTACTGACTGAATAGCTGGATTACCAACTGAATTATCACAGTACTGATTTAGTCATCAATTTATTGACTGAATTAACATTTTGCTCATTGAATTATCAGATTACCACCTGCATTATCAGACCACTAACTGAATTGTCAGATTACTGTTTGAGTCATCAGTTTAAATGACCAAAATTACCATTTTGCTGATTTAATTATCAGATTACTGACTAAATGACTGGACCACCAACTGAATTTCCAGATTTTACTATTTTACTATTGAATCATCAGATTATCTGATTACTGGTTGTATCGTCATATTAATAACTGAATTGCCAGATTGCTGATTGGAAAGTGAAGAGACATGAGGGGCACACAAACCGCACAAATATTGAGTGTCTCAGACTGATACGTCGTAAAGACCCAGTGATTCATGATTGCTTATCAGGACAGCCATAAAGGCACCGCGGTTGGTGAAAGCAGAAATGTATGACTTATTTTTAATAGCCCATGTGGCGTCTGAGTGCTGCGTAATGAAAATAGTTTACATATACCTCAAACATTTGAAATTATTTTTCAGGTTAAACAGGCAATTTCAGCAAACCAGAAGAAATCTCCATCCCTAGATCTTTGACAAACAACTGTTTATCACTGTTTAAAACTTTGAATTAACAGCACATGCAGCGGGTTTAGCATTGAAAGGGTCTGTTCTGTGTGGTAACAGCAAACATGGAGGTGGAAAATTGTATTGCTATGCAGTTAATGGTGCTGTTTGTTAGTTGGTTTGCTCACTTGTTTGTTGTTGTCGTTGTTGTTTTGTAGACCACAGTGTTTTATGGGGAGAAACCTGCAGTGGGAGACTTCATGCCTTACCATTTCTCCAGACAACTGCATGTTTTCTGATGACCTCTAGGGGGACACAGAGATCCAAAAAAAAAAAAAAGAAGAAGAAGAGGAAGAAGAAGAGAAAGCCTTTATTTGCCATTTGCACAGGTACAAGGGCCTTAGTGTACAAGGGCCTTAGACTTCTTATACAGGTCTCTCAGTCAGGACTGAGAAAGTACAGCGACGTTACACTGTGGGAGGAGCAGCATCTTCCAAGGAACAGACACACACACACACACCTACTAGGAGCAGTGATCAATGAGCACACACACTAGGAGCAGTGGTCAATTAGCACACACGCTAGGAGCAGTGATCAATTAGCACACACACCTACTAGGAGCAGTGATCAATTAGCACACACACTAGGAGCAGTGATCAATTAGCACACACACCTACTAGGAGCAGTGATCAATTAGCACACACACTAGGAGCAGTGATCAATTAGCACACACCTACTAGGTGCAGTGATCAATTAGCACACACCTACTAGGAGCAGTGATCAATTAGCACACACACTAGGAGCAGTGATCAATTAGCACACACACTAGGAGCAGTGGTCAATTAGCACACACACTAGGAGCAGTGGGCAGCCACAGCTGCCCGGGGAGAAGTTGGGTATAGGTGTCTTGCTCAAGGGCATTTCAGCTGTGCATGTTGAGGGAGGGGAAAGCACTGTTCCTCCCCCCGGCCCAACATTTTTTTCCTGCTGGTCCAGGGGACTGACCTGGCGACCTTTCGGTCCCAAGCCTGCTTCTCTAACCTTTAAGCCAGGACTGCCCCAAAAAAGACAAAAAAAAAGAAAAGAACAGGGAAACAAAAGTCAGCCCGTGAGGACGTCACTGTTTTCGACCCTGTGGGTGGTGCTGGGGCCGGCCTCTGTACTCTGTCTGACCGCAGGTGATGACCGTGTGTCTGTGTATGTGTTTACAATTAGTCTGCCCCGAAAACCACACGCTAACAACACGGACGTCAGCTCTGTTCAATCTGTCGTGTCCGCTTTTTATTTTGATAAGCCTGTGTTAATTTTCTAATGTAAAATAATAATAAGACATGAGCAATCACTTCATAGGCAATATTCTTTCAAAACAAACAAACAAACAAACACTGTTTTGGGGACTGCGGGAAGGGAAATGAGGCAACACTAATTGAGGTCATTGGTGCTCATTGCTCAAACTGCTGTTATTCAGACTGTCCAACCATGAAAAGTTTTCTTCTTCTTCTTCTTCTTCTTCTTCTTCTTCTTCTTCCTTGTTCTCAACACTGCGTGTGGTAATCTGCATAATTCACAGAAATCAGCTATCAGCTGTGTCACTGAGAGAACAGTCAAATACTGTAAAGCCTGATTCATCATCATATCCTGTCTTTTCACACATGCATGGTCTCCTTTCAGATAACACATACAGATACTTTAAAATTATCGGTCAGCTGAGGAATTCTTTCTCAGCCAATCAGAAGGAAACCTGAGGGCTTTATTTTTATCAGCAGCCGTTTCTTCACATGCCAGTTTGATATTGCCTTGCGGAGGTTCAGACACAGCCAGTCTGGTTGGATAGTGGTGGATTTATAGAGGAGAAAGTGTGGAGATGTGTTAGTCACTCAGATCAGACCCTGTTCACTCTCCTGATTTCTGACCTCTGCCTCATGGTCATCTGTCCTCACTCACCACAGAGTAACTGTTCACTTCCTTTCTGCTTTTATACAACTTTCATAGGCCCAGAGCTTTGGCTTAAAAAAAAAAAAAAAAAATCAACTTTTGTGGAATTGTTAGATATTAATGTTTAATGTTGAAGATTTTATTCAGTGTTTATTGATTTAGGACCGATTGGTCGGTAAAAACAGAGGAGGTGTCAGCGGCTGGTGTTTTAGGTTTTGAAACTAATGGTGCATTGTGCAAAAGGAAAGCGGCGTTTCAGCGCTCTCACACAGAAATGCTGTGTTCACTTTTTTTTTTTTTCTTTTTTTTTTTTTTTTTGAAATGTGACTTATCGTAACACTGAGCTATTGTGGAAAAAAAACCAAAACAAAACAAAAAAAAAAACAAATAAAAATCCTGGAGAACCCTGATAGTGTGTGTACTCTCTGCAGGGATGGTTTCCCTTCCTGCTCCTGAAAAGTCACAGCTTTGTGCGTTTGAAGTCTTCCTCTGCCCTAACACACCTCACTCAGATGATGAAGGGCTTGGTAATTCGCTGAGGAGGGCGGAGTGATTCGGGTGTGTTAAAGCAGAGCGTGGGTCTACAGGAGAAGCATTGGAGAAACGCTATAGCACTGTAGACAATACAACAGCAGGTTAGTTACAATCATTTTAATGCACAATAACATTTTAGTCAAGGTGGGCGAAACTGACCGAAATGTTGTGGTTTTGTGCAGTGAAGCTCATTTTTCTAAATCATCTTCCAAAATTAAACCCACATGTGAAGTGACCTTTTTTGTTACCGGTAGCCAAAGAGACACTGAATTAAACTGGCTTACAAGTACAGAAGACAAAAAACACACACACACACACACACCCTGTGAGCTTGGAGGGGAAGACCAGGAGAAAGAAACAGAGCCTACCTAGCGCGCGGCTCATCCGTCAATTGTGGTTAGCATAATGGAGATGGGAAACCACAGAGGCGTGAGTGTGATGGTTTGCCTGGAGAGAAAAGCAAGCAATGCAAAAGGATACCACAGTAGATAAGCAAACCAGCAAAATGTCGTCAGCAAATGGCTGATATATCAACACAACAGGACTGTGACGTAGCTGCACGAATGTGAAATGAACAGGAAGCTGAGCCAGTCATAACACTCATACTGTAGTAAATTACCCTTCTAGAGTCATGAGCAATTTCTTTTACTTTAATTATCATTTCATCCCCTGGTGTCTGTGATCTGTCTATGCCCTCCCAGGCCAGTGATCAAATAAATGTTAAACAGAGAAGCTGTGGGTTCAGTTCTCAAACGTGATGATTCACCCCTCATGTCTCAGATGTCAGGCCCAAGGCTCTACGTCTCTGACATAGAATTTAACTATAATAAATTGCCCTAAATGGGAGCAAGAGAGAAATGAATAAATATAACCAGTTTTTTTTCCCCTTTCTGTTTCAGTAAGCACAGTACACACGCCTTCCATTGTTCTCCATCCTTTATTCATCCTGCGGGTTTATGGACCTCTTTTCTATCATAGTCATAAACTGACATTTGAACAGTTTTGCAGAAAAATCAAGTTTTCCTTTTTTTTTCCCCCTGATTCAAAACACATTTCTCTCATTTTCATCACTGTAAACAAGATTTTTTATGTCTTTTGAAAGAGTTCACCACACGCTGAAAACCTCCAACTATAAACAGAAAACATATGGTAGGGAGTTCAGAGCATGACTGTCTGGTACGTGTCCCCAGTGGTGGGAAGTGGTTGAGGTGTTAGGTGTAATATCACTCGAACATGTTCTTATCATGCTAGAATGCAGCTTATTTGACTTGAAGGCAAATGTTGATGCTGCCCCCAACCTGCTCTCTCATATTTTTGTCTTTTTGGTTTTTCTTTTCCTGTTTAACTTGGTTGGTTTCCAGATCTCGTGGAGAAGGTCACATGTCACGCACGTGCCGTGCCACTGTCCCTGTTGGTTTTGAGGTGTTAGTCGAAGTGATGAAAGATAGTGGCAAACGTCTTCTGAAGCATGGATGCTAGAGCTGTCTCGTCTGGTCCAAGTTTTCATATGTCAGCTGTTTTAAGCTTGGTGGTAAAATATGTGTGTGTGTGTGTTTTTTTTCCTATGTGCAGTGGCAGTCTTTTGTTTTTTGCACAGGTCAGTTTTAGCTGTAGGGCCAGCCCCCCCCCCCCCCCATTTTTTTTAATCATTTACAGCTGTTTTGTCATTTTTAAGTTCAAAGGGATGAATATGTCAGTTATTTTCTGGTGTTAAAATCTAAAAAGGAAGTGACGTCTTACACATATATGAAGGTTGGAAAAATTTGGCAATTTCGAGTAAATGTTCTAAATTTAGACACATGTGAAAATTTCACCGTGGGTTTGAGCAGTGGTGCAGTCACCTTCGTTGAAAACACACCGCAACCAGGAGTGTCCTGTGTCATTTCTGAAATACATTTGAAATTTTCAGGTGATCTGAAAGGCCCAAAAACATTCCCTCATCTCAGGATGAGACCACATGCAGGATTTCAAGGCGCCCTCTCTTTTAATTAGGCTTTATCGAAGCACTTTAGGGCCATTGATTTGTGAGACTAGCCATGGCTGGACGTGCAGTAGAGCAGGGAGCAGGTCTGCATCGCTGGAACGATTTGAGGTTAGGTGTCTTGCTCTTGTCTTCAGTTCTTGGCAGTGGGCCCTAAAATGCTAAACCATCACCGTGTTTTCCATCTCAGTACTGGTAAGGCACTGGTTACGAGACGACCGTGCACCCTGCGCCCTTTCAAAACATATTTCAAATTTGCCTTTTTCAGGAGTTGCAAAACGTTTTCATCTATTCATTCCTACTTTCATGTGTGGAGGTGTTCTGGGGTTGTTCTGCATCTTGGACAAACTGTTGCCTAGTTCCCAGCCCGCAATGAGACTCTCAGTGGAAGAAAAACACAAAGAAGAAGAAGAAGACAATATACAAATCACAAAAATTGTGAGGCATTATTACAGTGTTTTGTTCGATTAGAATATAGCATAGACATTTTCTACTAATCGGCTTGTTCAAATATGTTGGCTGCGACATGTCTGATTGAAGAAAATGTAAATGTGTGTGGTTATAAATGCTCAGATGTTCATATGTGTTTCATACGCTTTGTCCTGAAAGCCGAAACGTATGCGTGACATAGGACATTTGAGGGAGAATGCGATCATGTGACGGATTGTCTGCACACTGGAATTATTCTGTTCCAAAATGAAACAAAACAAACAGAGTAAAAACACTAGACGAGTGTTGAGTGAGTGAGTGAGTGAGTGAGTAGGCCACTAGGCCAGTTTTACCATCAGATGTCTCTGAAATTCACATAAACTCAAACGCGTGCTTAGCAGTGCAATGCACATCTGAACAGATGTTTGCACTATGAATTGCCTTGATCTGGCTATGTGGCATTCATTACCTCTAAACTGTGGTTTAAAATGAGCTGCTGTGACCCAGTTTCAAATTAGCTGCTGTTCTCACATGATGAAACTTTTGAATCAGAAACCACCATGGATCGGTAGTCTTGTAAAGAGGTGCTTTATCTCTTTAAAATATCAGAATAACATTTTTTGGTTTTGGAGAGTCGATATCAAACTGCACCAGTCTGTGTTTGAAATGTATATCTGATTTACCTCAGGTTATAAATGAATTGTCATGTCAAGTCATTTCCTTAACACTCTAAACATACACCAGGCCCAAATCACAGAGTCATGCGGAAGAGAGATTAGATTTTACTTTTATTTTATAATACAAAATAAAAGATGTGAATACAAAGTACAAAATACCAAAACAATCACTAGGCCCCGCGCCAACCTATACCCCATCCAACCCTCCCAACATTTGCCTAATCCCTCCCCTCTGAACTACCCCCCCCCCCCCTCCAACAATCCCTCCTTTTGGACGTATGTCCAATCCCAACCCTCTGATTTGTGACCAGTGACATCTCTCAAATCTATGTCCATGTTCTGCATATGGATTCCTTATCGGCATCAGTCTTACGCAAGCTTGCAACAAAATTCATTTGGAAGCTAGCTGATCCAGTCTTCATTGTTCTGGCTTTTAGATTTACATCTGCTTATACTGTACATATATTTCCTCTTTTAAAATGAACAAAGATATATATTTTAAATTTTAAAAAATTATTTCAAAGGTTGCATGGTTTTTAAGCTATATTGATATCAAGTGCCTTAGTCACATGGCCGTAATGGCAGTGAACTCCCAGTTGGAGACCATAACAAGCTGATCTTGGACCCATACTGGTTTTCCCCCCTGTGCACGTAGATCAAAGCTGCAGCCCTCCAGAGTTTTCCCAGTCTCCAAGTCACTATCAGAACGAAGTTCCCCATTGTATGAAGTAATGTGTAATCCAAGGGACAAGGTGAGTGATGTGGATTCGTCTGCCTATCAGAGACCTGTGGACCGCTCATCCACACTAGTAGTCTGTGAATACACAGAGCCAATGGTTGGAGACAGGTAATTCTTCATAAACTGCACCTTCATGCAGGGACCCTTGTTTAGAAGCCTGAAGAGGTGTCTCTTGAACTTCTCCCCCACAAACACGTAAAGGAGGGGATTCACGCAGCTGTGGAAATACGCTATGCACTCTGTGATCTGTAGACATGAATGTATTGCCCTACTAGGTTCACATTCCCCAATGAAGCCAAACAATTCCAGACTCTTCAAGAACGATATTATGTTGTATGGAGCCCAGCAACACAGGAAGACAACCATCACCAGGACAATGAGACGCATCGCCCGCTTCTTGGTCGAGCGAGACATGGCCACCCTGCGTAGGATCATGGAATAGCAAAACACCATGATGATTAGTGGAATGATGAAACCAAGCACGTTCATCTTGACAATTCCACCAGCTCTCGCCGTTCTGTTTCCGTCCTCTTCCCCTCCGTAGAATGAATGGCAAACACTGCTGTTGCCCTTGTAATGTTTAACTTTGAGGAAAATTGTCTCGGGAAAGGATGCCAGGACGGACACGATCCAGATGACGATGCTGGCAAGGATACCGTAGGTCCTAGTTCGAACCCTCATGGCGTGTATGGCATGGACAATGGCCAAGTACCGGTCAACACCCATCATAGTAATGAAGAAGATTCCACTGTAGAAGCCAATGTAGTAGATGCTCAGGACCAGCTTGCACATCAGCTCACCAAAGACCCAGCCACGTCTGGCGTGGTCAGCCAAGAACGGGAGAGAACAAACGAGCAGAAGGTCGGCTAAGGACAGGTTGACAAGACACACGTCTGTCATGCCTCTCAGCTTCACTCCTTTCACGATAACCCAGAGAACCAGAGCATTGCCAAGAAATCCCACTATGAAAAATATAGAGTACGTTGCTGGTAGGAACGTGGCTCCAAATGAACTGTAGGTGCAGGGTGAATAGTCTTCAAGGCCAAACCCTGGATCGTAATAAGCAGAGTAGTCAGAGTAGTCAGGCGTTGTCATAGTCATTAGTCCTTGCACAGTGGAATTTGAGCTGGAAAAGGCAGATTTCAGAACAATCAAATTACTAGGAGAAAGGTAAAACTCCAGTGTTACAAATGAGATGACAACTTGGTGGATAATCTTAGTGCATTATCCTGAAACTGAGTAATTCAGTTTCGCATTTAAAAGTCCAAATAAAATGTCAAACAGGCAGCTATTATTTTAAACTCAAAGATTTGTTCATCTGTAACTGTGACAATCATGTTAATTATAATCACAATCATGGTGGTAGTCATTTTAAGCTCTTATTTAAATTTTATTGAAATGAATCTATGAAAAACTCTAACCTGGTTGTGGGGACAGTAGTGGATGAATTATACGGGCTCTGGGTAGTTTCCATCCTCATCAGTTCACAAAACCAATTAGAGTTTTCCCCCTCACACAGATACTGCCGTACAGTGGTCAGACAACAGGAACAAAAGAAAACATTCAAAGCCTAAGGGTGCTGTCAGCCTTACAAGGATCAGATGCTTTTGACTTGCACTGATTATAACGTAATGTATAATGTAATTAAGATCAAATAATCTTCTCTAACTGACAGATCAGTGTTTGAAAATAATAAGACCCTACTCCCCTCCAATTTTTAAAAAAAAAATTCTATCCATAAATGTATGTATATATATATGAGTGAACAGTCTTTTACCAGAGAAACTGTACGAAATAAGTTTTCAGGTTTTCGTATAAAAGGTAAACAATTAATGCCCAAGAAAACAGAAACTGCAGTAACAAGTCCCCCATGAATACACAATAATACACATCGTTATATACAGATAAAGGCAGCACAATAATAATACACATCGTTATATACAGATAAAGGCAGCACAATAATAATACACATCGTTATATACAGATAAAGGCAGCGCAATAATAATACACATCGTTATATACAGATAAAGGCAGCACAATAATAATACACATCGTTATATACAGATAAAGGCAGCACAATAATAATGCACTTTGTTATATACAGATAAAGACAGCAGCGCTCATACCTTTGTCTTTCCGCCTGAGCGTATGATATGTGTGAACTGGAGCCAAGTTGTGTCGAAGTGGTTTCACACTGGGTTTATAACTCTCTCTGTGGTGGGGAGGGGGATGCTGACATTGTGAAAAGATGCCAAACCTATAGACCAGATCAGCCCCACTGCAGTTGCTGCAGGTGCTTATGCGTGTGCTACTGTGTTATAAGCAGTACAAACTTACCTCAGCAACTGATGTCATTAGTACAAACCTGCAACTGATGTCATTAGTACAAACCTGCATTTCGCCTTCAAATCTGGTTAATTTGGAGGGGGGGTGGGAGACAAGTGTTGTGATGTTGCACTCATATTTAAATGGTGTGAAAAACTGAGGGTGTGTGGAAAAAAAACACACTACCATCCAACTCTATCTAAAGCTAAGGACACCTGGGCATGTGTCAGTCACTGAGTCACCAAAGTTGCAGAGAATGGAGGTGTTTGTAACTCAGTTTACCTCAGTCACCCTGCAAGCTGATCCTCCTTTCTTCTCACAGCAAACTGCAGGAATCTGACTAAGAAAGCAAGTCTGCAACCCCTTACCCCGAAATAGCTGCAGCCACAAGTTAAGCCACCAATTCTTACGGTCGCTTGCAAAGCCTGTTAAGTGAGCAGTGTAGTGCAAGCTACAGAGTTTGTGAGGACATGTTGTTTTCTGCCGTTCTGTCCAACAAGCTTTTTTTTTTTTTCCCCCTTAAATTAATTAATTTGTTCATTTCTACACATAGTGTAGAAAAGTTGTGCACAATTTTTGCAGAAAAGTTTTGTAACAAAACAGGCAGGTGATGCTATGCTTCCTAAACCACCTGATTGAGAAAATGTAGGAAAATGAACAAGCTTGTTTTTAGAGGTCCGCTATGTTCATTGCTAACACACTGTGCAGTCAAACACCGTGGTTTGGTGGGTGTTATAATATTGATTTCCTTTTCTTAACTTAAAATGGTTTTTATACTCCGCGTGACAGCTAAGAGTCTAAAAGACACAGAAAGGCCTGGGGACTGTGAAAAAACCCTTTGCTTAAGTTCAAGTCTAGTTATTCAACTCGAGGGCAATTTTCCGCAAACTCAGTGTTAATGATCTTCATGGTGTGTTTTTTTTCCACTCCAGGTACTAAACAGGCATAGTGTAATGAACATTACACACACACATATTGACCAGACTTTTTAAGCTACGTGTTACCATCTATAAAGACACACTGTACTCCCAAACATTTTTATTAATAATTATGTTCATGACCGTGGCACTTAATGGACTTCTAATTTCATGAAAATGTATATATTTCCCACAATTTCTTTTTTTTTTTTCCCCTCATAAGCTATTCATTGAGGAGCAATGCAACTTGACTGTCCTCAGTCAAGTTGCAATGAGGGTGTTCTTTTTCATATATCCAAAAATCAAGTCCAGTCTTGTTGCAAGTGACAATACAGTCTGCAGTTATGCAACATTATCATAAGGTACAATTCGAAATGAATGCATGGTATTCAGACATACACTTCATGTTAACATTTTATTTGTTAACATCGACTTGCCTACATAAGGTCTCTCGTCGCAATGTGTTCGTTGGCTTCCCCTGACTATTTTATTTATTTATCTATTTTTAATTTAACCAAGCAAAAGTGTATGGTTAATTAACAATGATAACCAACCTCCAGATCACCTCATATCAACAGTGCGATCAGATGTTCCTTTTCTGTGGTGGAATAGGAGATGAGACTGCCCACTTTCCTCCAGTTACCACATTCGTGTATTCAGAACAAAACAAACCAGTTTCTCTAGAAGAGCGAATAACAAATATGTGTATTTCCTATTAATTTTGAGTGGCGTGTACACAGTCATCATAAAATTTATGCATCACCTGCACAGCCGTTCTCACGGTTCTCACAAATTATACTTTGAGAGAAATTAAAATACTTGCATGCCTTTCAGAGAGAGGTTGTTTTTTTTTTGCTCAGCCACTCCGGGAGTTCCTCTGCCTTCCACTCCGGGAGATCCCTCCAACACTGCCCCTCAATGTGGTATTCGATTTTATCTGTCGTTGAAATGTTTGTCTGCCCTGGTATGGACACTATCAGTTTCAGATGAGATTAAACAAAAAAAAAACACTGAAGTCCTTGTTCAGACTTGTGTGAAAGACATCCTGTTTCATTTCCAGCTTTTTTTCCAAAATGCTGTGATTGAAGTGAAGATCTTTACCTCAGACGTTCTACATCCTGAATATTCAGAGATAAACTCAGCAATTTCATTTGTAAGTCAGAAAGTTACGTGTGAAAATGCAGTTTGAAAATGAACCGTCAGGTCAGGTCCAAGACAAACACAAAGAATAACAGACTTCTGTTATCATAGCTACAAACTACAATTGCCCCGTGTGTGTCAGCCTAGGGAAAACAATGGTTTTTCCTTGAAACATACCTTCCTTATTGTATTTTCTC
This sequence comes from Chanos chanos, assembly GCF_902362185.1. NCBI lineage: Eukaryota > Metazoa > Chordata > Actinopteri > Gonorynchiformes > Chanidae > Chanos > Chanos chanos. The sequence goes on from NC_044502.1 coordinate 45,395,710, forward strand.
CCAAGTCAAATATGTCTGCGTTGTTACAGATGGTCTCAGGTTTTCTTTAATCTCTATGATCTGATAATTAATTCAGTGTAGGAGCAGAGAGGATCAAGGAACCTCTACTAACAGTTCTCCAATTTTATTCTGGTCATTTGCATGCAGTTTCATTTCCCATTCTACACTTCTGCACAAATCCATAAAAAAAATGTTCTGACCATGTCATTGGAACAGATTGTTTTTTTATGTATTAACATTATTAACATTAAGAATCATGCCCCTTACCTGGAATCTGTATTGATGACCTGCAAGCCATCGTATTCTGTCCATGAGTTTGCACCTACTGTCCTTTTGTTCCACCTCGGGTGAACAAGGAAGGGTTCATACCAGAGGGTCTGATAACTAGACAGTAGGAACTACATATCCCAACTCTGCCCTGTTCATCTAAACACAACATACTGATGCTCCATCTATTGGGCTGCATTTCTGGGGTTTTTTTGTTTTGGTTTTTTTGCCTCATGGAAAACTGTACAGCAAGATTTACAGCAAAAAGAGAATCCGCCCCCCTTTCCAGAGAACACAAACAGGTATCTCAAAGTCACAACCCAGTTCGCTTCTTGGACACATGGTTTTTGGCTATTTTGAATCCTTAAGAATGAAAGGTATGCGGTGAAGTATGTAGTATATAGTAAGTATATAGAGTGTCTATGAGAGAGTCTGATTCAAGTATGCAAATGAAAATGTATTACTGTAAACAAACAAGAAAACCAAAGAAAAAAAACGGTCATGTTTGCACGTACTTGTATGCGGCAGTGTTCATAATTTGAGGTTATGGTTTTACACTGAAACAGTCAGTAAATATGGAACTTCGTGTACATCTCTGTGAATCAAACAGACACATTCTAGTTGAGGTTTGTGTGAACTGGCTGCAATGAGAGGAGATTGCTTTTCTAATACACTTCTAAGCACTTGGCTCTATTTGTTATATTTTGTATATAAACATGTAAAGATATGTCAATATGAAAGAAGTTGACAATCTTTTTGCAGTAAACAACTGTTCTTTAGAGCACTTATGTAGTTATTAGCTTACATCAATAACTGGCATTCATCTGCCGTGAATTAAAATCCTCTCTTCCTGTACCTGCAAAGGGGGGAGTCCCATCATGCCCTTTGACCAAATTCAAAACTTTAATTTGGAAGGCTTTTAAAAGCATATAAAATGACGTGTTGATGGACACTGATTTAGAGCCTGCATTATCAGGGTGGGAAATGTAACATTAATAAACATAGTTTTGCCATAAAAGCATTGGCTCTTTTTGTGTAGTTGCGCTGGAGTCCTGTGAAACCTCATTGGTTGTCTCTGATACAGGCGTGACATTTTTTTTTTAGTTGTTGTTGGCTTTTCTTGGTATAGAAGGTCATGAAGTTTGCAGAACTGACAGCCATGCTATTCTGTCACACATGTGTACTTATTTCCATGTCAACAGGCATGCAGTAGTGACCATGAAGTAAACACCAGAAAGCATCATTATTTAAATGCTGTCCTTTTCTTCAGTCTGCTGGAATGCACCACTGTCACTACATATCAGAGTTGATCTTTGTACCTGAGCACACCTAAACATCTCAACAGCTTTGCAAATGGGTGTGTGTGTGTGTGTGTGTGTGTGTGTGTGTGCGTGTGTGTGTGCGTGTGTGTGTGTGTGTGTGTCTGTGTGTGTGTGTGTGTGTGTGTGTATTTGCGTCAGTGTTAAGCTAAAGCACACAGGAAATCCTGTTCACCTCTGCACCATGTGTGCCGCTCTGCAGGAGAAAAAAAAAACTCTGAAGGAGCTGTGGCTTTGTGGCTTTTCTTTAAAAGAAGCTGTCAGAGACTGCCAACGCACCCTTCACAAATTCAGACAACGTTGTTAAAGTATCAGCGAAAAGACAGGATAGATTTCACAGGCAGTTTGACACTGGTTATGAACTGCTTTTAAAGTCATAAACAGTGTAAGGTGGCAAATGTAGGCTGTCAGGCTTTAAGTTATCCCAGTCGGGTGGTTAAGACGTTTGGGTTAAAAATGAAAAACAAAATTTAAAATGACGTGACCTCTTTTCCTCTGGTAAAAAATGATCTGTTTCCATTTCAATAACCATTTACATGCACACTGGCTTGCTTGGTCAGGGTAAAAGTGTTGTTAAAAGCACCGATAGTGAAGAGGGGAGAGATCTCTTGTGGTCAAAGGAAGCACTGCAACTTGGTGTTACTCCCACCCCACCCACACCCCCTGAACACTGATGATGCAGCCAGTAACCCAGAGGAGCCGCTGCTGAAAACAACTCAGCTTCATGTGTGCTTTGCTTAGCTTTGCGTTTAATCTGTACTGGTTTCTTTTGCATTGCTTTGCTTTGCATGTAATGCGCGCTGGTTTCTTTGTCTCTGTAAAATTCAGGAGCGGGTTGTACTCTACCGAGCTGCTGCCATTCTGGTAACGACCACGGTGGTCAAAACTATGATGTGGCTGAAGTGTTGTTTCACATACGCTTTCTGTTCCTTCGTGACTGCATACGTTACGCCATGTTACTCCAAACTCATTCAGTTTTCAGTTTTGAGGGGGAAATAGTCATTCATTGTGTGTTTTCAGCTGTAAAGACGCGAAGCTCTTTTTTTTCCTACCAAAGAAAATCATCGCCTGATATTCCAGATTCCAAAAGGTCTACTCTGGACCTACTCACAGTAATAAAACTAAACAAAAAGGTCAAACACACAATACATACACACCTATGTTATACACAGCTCAGCCTACACAATATATACACTGCAATGTAAAGTGTTGTCCATCTTGGTTGATGTAAGTAGATATTGTATTAGTGTGTATGTATGTTTTTTGCAATGGCCCCAGCTGGGCCTTTGATTCAAAGAGACAGTGATATGGTGAACTCCTTTAATGTCCTTCTCTTCGTATGCACTTACAAAAAAAAAAAAAAAAAAATACTGCACAGGAAAGTTGCCATTGTGCTCTTTTTTGTTCACTGCTTGATCAGAGGAAATGAAACCGTCAGGAGATACAGTTCATGCTAACTCATTACTGTTCACACATCCTTGTCATAACTCACTGCTTTGCACATCTCTTACCTGCAGTTTGCTAGTGTACAGTCTATCTTATGTCTATAATAGAGTCTACTTATAGTCTATTGTCTGGTCCAGTCTACTGTCTATTCTGTAGTCTGTTGGATTGTATAGTCTATTGCAATGTACAGTCTGTTGTATACTGTATATTGTATATTTTATTTTATAGTCCAGTCTTTTGTCTACTGTATAGTCTATTTTACAGTTTACTCTATGTTTTGATAGTTAATACTTTTCTTATTGATTTTGTTCTGTGTTGACACCTGCACCAAGATAAATTCCTTGTACACCTAGTACTTGTCAAATAAAAGATTTTGATTCTGATTCTGATTAATACAACACTCTTTAAGGGAAAGGCTTCTATTCTGAGCCATAGCCCATAGTTCACATTAGTTATTAATGGTGAGGAAGACATTTGCAGGCGTTGCACGAACACTAGAAACACTGTGGAGAAAACTAGATATGAGATTAGATATGCTTTGCATTTTGTGTGTAAAAAGATGATCGTGACTTGTGTAGAACATGTTTCCACATTTCTGTTCCTGTGCTTAGTTGTATTTAACTAGAAGTGATGAAGCAATAAAAATCAAACATTTGGTTAGCCTGCCTAAATACTATTTTTTGCATACATAGTTAGTGTGAATCTTTCAAGTTGGATTATTTTTGGGCAGCCTTCATTTTCATTTGTATTGATATTACTTTGTACATGTCAAACAACCTCTAAAGTGCAGTAAAGCAAGGAAAGAAATTTGTGTTGAGCAAAACCCATCAGAATACTGCTAACTCTGTCTTCAAAAAATGGTCTTGAATTTCAGAATTTTGAGGTAAATGCAATTTTCTCTACTTTGCTAACAGCTAGCCAGAATAGGCACCGAAGGTACTGTAGTTACCAAGCTAGCATCTGAACCACCTGGCAATGAGTCCCTGGCAACACCAGAGACTAGCGTTGTTATCCAGTGTGGTTTGCTGAGGTGTCTTTGTGTTTTGTTGGTTGCTCATTGTGATGTTGTTGTTGTTGTTGTTGTTGTTGTTTGTGTGTTCATGCTCGCAATATTTTACCTCTCAGAGTTATACTGATACCCTCGTGGTGAAATGTGACTGTCAAGGCTCCACACCTAAATTGTGCCCATTGAGTTCAGTACTGTCATTGTAAATAAATGGTTGAATTCCTAACTCTCTCTCTCCTTGTAAATACCTTGCGTCTTTACATTGGTGTTAGTCGTTGGACATAATGAAGACTGACAGAGTTCTCTCCTTATTGTGGGCGATCTGCACCAAGGGAAGTATGAGCAGGTGCACCCACTCTTAACCGCCCCTTGCGGGGCAAGGGCCTGGCTAGCTGTAAGTGGGGTGGGCCCTGCTCCTGAAGACTGACAGAGACAAGATGAGCAGGCTGTGGTTCCACCGGCCACCTTTTTAAAGGCGAGGGAAAGGAATCCCGCTCCAGAAGATGGTGACAGACGAGGGAACAGAGAGGAGCCGTCCCCTTTTTCCGCCTTTCTTAGGGCGAAGGCAGACGCCGTGTGCAAGGGGACACTTGACACCTGGCCCAAGGATGGTAGCAGGCCGTAGTGGAAGGAGCTGCCGGGGTGGAGCTCAGCATGATGGCACCAGCACCATGACGGGAGATGCCCAGTGTTCCACACAGCCTGCTGCTGGCCCTGCACCGCCATCTGACCAGTGTACAGTAGGCCCCAACACCGAAGTTGGGTGTGTCCAGACCATCACAGCCAAAGGAGCGAAGCTCCCACACTACAGTGGTTCACGATCCTCAGAGTCCTACTTTGCAGGTCCGGTTAGCTGCAGGGTGAGTGGGGGGAGCCCCGAGGATGCTGCCATCCACTTGGCACTGGCACTGGAGGGCCCAGCACTACAGGTCTTGCTGGATCTCTCTCCAGCAGAGCAATGGGACTACATCACATTCATTGCTGCATTGGAGAGCGGCTTTGGAAAGAGAAGGACGGTGGAACAGTGGCAAGACCAGCGGACCAGCTGGCAGAGACTTGGTGGTGAGAGCCTGGGGTCATTAGCTGCAAACGTGCAGTGTTATGCTAGACAGGGCTACCCACAGTTCAGTGCCACGGCCCAAGAGGAACTAGCCTTGCATGCTTTTCTGTAAGCCCTCACAACTGAAAAGCAGCGGCAACATGTTTGACTCTCTGCTCCAAGGTCCCCTGGTGGAGGCGCTGGCTGAAGCAGAGAGGGTGGAGGCTGTGCTTTTCCCTCATGGCATAGCAATGTCCTCTCGCATGTCTCAACCCTCTGTGCAACAGGTGGAGCAAAATGACAAGGACAACTGCGGTGATGACAAAAGAACATGCCAGGTCAGTAACTCAACTGCATCCAGGCCCACACAACAGCGACCCCCAAGGAGACAGCAACAGAGGCCAGTGGGATGTGCGGAGTGTTATAAATGTCTGCCAGTGTTTGGGGGTGAAGAAAACCCACACCACACCACTGCACCCACAAATCGATGAGTTTATGGAGTGATTTAATCGCACCCTCACCACCAAGCTTGCGATCGGGACCAGCGAGCACCAGCGTGACTGGGACCAGCACCTTCCCCTTGTTCTGTGATCTCACAAGACAGCGGCCCAGGAGTCCATGGGTTGCAACCCTGCCACCCTTTTGTTAAGGAGGGAGCTACAGACCCCTGTGTACATAGTATTTGGTGCCCCACCAGAGCCAGGGAGACAATAGCATGGAATACTTGCACAGGCTGCGGGAACAACTGAGGGTCGTCCATGACCTCGCTCGTAGGGCACAAGGAGAAGTGGCAGCAAAACAGAAACGGGCTTATGGCGCGGCCATCAATGGGAAGGACTTTGCTGCTGGAGACCAGGTCTGGGTTCACTGCTCAGTTAGAAAAAAGGGATTGTCACCTAAACTCACTGCGAGGTCCTCCACAAGGTATCCGATGTGGTATACAAGGTGCCTATGGGTGGCCAGCGACGTCAGATGGTGGTGGTCCTCCACTGCATTTGATTGGCCATCTGCAAGGGAGGATGTAAATGCCACCTTTCTCAGGTTCCCCCTTACCCCCACCCCCCCCCCCCCCCCCCGACTGCACTCACCACTATCACCACCTGGGCGCCCACAGTGCCAACGCCTACTATCAGCAGCTCTGCAAGACTTTGTATGTGGGCTATAGGCGGACTCCTTGGGTTGGGGCAGCATTGCAACCAAGCAATGCAGAGTCCCTAGCAACTCGATGCAGAGACCAGCATTGTTACCCAGTGTGCTCTGGTGGAGTGTCTTTGTTGTTTGCTAATTGTGATATTGTTGTTGTTGTTGTTGTTGTTGTTGTTTTAGCAGTGTAGTGTACTAAAAAATGTTTCTGTGTTCATGCTCGTTGTGTTTTCCCTCTGAGTCATACTGATACCCTTGTAGTGAGGTGTGCCTGTCAAGATGCCTCACCTAAATTGTACCTATTGAGTTCAGTGCTGTCATAAAATAAACAGTTGAATTCCTAACCCGTAAGAGCCCTAAGTCTTTGCAATACTTTTTTTTGCCAGTTAGTTGCATCTAAAGTTGATTTGACACTGTATTAGAGCTACTTATGAATTAATCAGGTTTCTGTTAAGATTAATAAATATTAATACATAATGTTAAATAAACATTTTTGTTAAGCTAATTTTGAGCTAGGTACAAATGGCTGTATGTTATGTAATGCTAACTACTGTACACTTAACTAAATAATCACTTGAAAAGTTTAACTCTCATTTAGTTCCCTTTTTATTTGGTTCATCAGTTTTAAATTATAGAATCAATGGAGATACATCAGTTTTATAGAAAGGTCTGCCTTTATTGGAATGCATACACCTGCATAAGTTGTGGAGGCTTACATCCAGGTGCCACCATCACCCAATAACAAGTCGGTTCAGTTTTATACAGGTAGAGCTCCAAACAGCTTTACAGGGTTCTGATCCTGAGAAATGCCATTCAGTGTGCGTTGGGTACCAGTGGCTGGGAAAAACTCTTGTAGTTATAGATCATGAAAAGAAAGTTTGAGGAAAGGACACAAGACTGAGGGGTAGTGAGCCCACACCCCCTGGCTGTCAACAGTTTGTTAAATCATATATATATCAAGTATAACATTAATAAACACAACGTTCACAAATGTAATAGAATTTTTTTAATTATTTGAGAAAACTTAAGACTTTATTGAACATCTTATGATATTATATCTTTTCTCATCAGTTCATGTTTTTGTTTGGATTGAAGTTAGAGCCACTTTTACATTTGATTGGGTGATTTGTGAATTTAAAAAGTTCCATAGGGTCTGTGTGTATGTGGGAAACCTTTGCGTGTGTCTGTGAGACTGAAGTTTTTGTGACATTATGAGTTGTGAAGAATATGCTGTGTGGCTTACACTCTCTTGATGTGAGAATATATACAGTATACAAATGATTCTTGTTCGTTCACATCAATAGTTATCTCACTTGTCACACAATGAGCATCTGAATATGCCCTGACGTTAATTCACGTAAGATGCTGATTCATTCGGCAACTTTCACATCTGAGGTAGTCCAGTGTATTTCTGTGGGCAGTGCACTGTCAACATCACAAATACCTAATTTTTTCATTTATTCAACTGTGCATTTTGCTTTTTTCCTGTTCATTTTCATTAATTAACCAAGAGACAGTCACACAGCTGTGTTGGAAGTTTCATTTTCTGAAACTTTAGAATGACTCGTAACTCCGGATATTTTTGAAAAGAGTGGATATCTGGAGAATGCACTGACCAAAGACTTCCGAAACTTCTCTCCAGCAAAAGCATAGATCACTGGATTCACGCAGCAGTGGGTCAGAGAAATGATTTCTGTCAAATCGAAAGCCATCATGAATGGATCAGGAGTCTCACACTCATCTACTGGCTTAAAACCATTTTCAATGTGGAACAAGGGCAAGGTTTCCAGAAACACCATCACATTGTAGGGCACCCAAAATACTATGAAAGCTCCCACGATGCCACACACCAGTTTCATCGCTCGGCTCCTTTTCGAGTTCTTGGCCCTGCACAGTACCAGAAGGATCCTCACGTAGCAGTATATCATTACAGGCAGGGAGATGAAAAGTCCAACCATATTCTCACTGATGTTACGGAATTTTTTCCACGTTTTGTGTGATTCTGGAGGATAATCCCTTTCACAGGACCGTGTATCGTCGTTTGCGATCACTCTGGCGAATAAAATTTCAGGGAGAGCAGCACAGATGGACACCATCCAGATGACCACGCTCGCCATGACACCGTACCGGCGCGTCCGAGCTCGCATGGCAGCAACGGCGTGGACAATGGCCAGGTAACGGTCGACGCTCATCACAGTCACAAAGAGGATCCCGCTGTAGAAGCTGACCTGGTACATCCCAGATTTGGCCTTGCAGGCAATATCAGAGTCAAAATAGAAATCCTGGAAGTTCAGCGCCCACAAAGGCAAGGACAGTACCATGAGCAGGTCGGAGAGCGCCAAGTTCAGCAAACAGACATCGGTCATGTTCTTCAACCGAAGGAGCCTAATGAGGACCCACAAAACGGTGGCATTGCCTACCAAACCTACAGCAAAAACGGTGTACAACATGGCAGGAATGGCACTGTGATTGAGCAAAGAGTTTTCTGGACTGCAGAAGGTCGGGCTGTAGTTGTAATCATATATGGTGCCGTTGTAATCGCTGGTGTCGTTGTAATCGCTGGTCCTGCTGAAGTCGGTCATGATTGTGCTTGTTCTGTCACAGAAAGAACGTTAAAAAAAAAGAAGGAAATATGTCCATATTAAAAACAAACAAACAAAGAACATTCAAAATCAAAAGTATTTTCATCAGTAATATCTCCAAACTTTAAATTATTTTAAGAACCATGGGTGTTTTCAGTTTGTTTGGTTGGGGTTTTTTTTTTTGTTTTTGTTTGTTGTTTTTTTTTTTTGTTTTTTCTTTTGTGGAAGAGCAGGGAAAAAAAAACTCTTAAGTATTCATTTCTGTATTGTTCTGGGTGGCATCTGTCAGCGCATAACTGGAGAAACAGTAAACTGAATCATTTTCATGGGAAATAAAAGGGGAAAACACGGTCTGTTAACATGATAAAAAAAAACCCTCAGAGCAAACGGGCGTTTCAAAGAAAGACATTTTGCATACAGTTCCATTATGACTATGGCAGTAAATCTCATATCTGAATCCAGAAAACATAAATGATTAGGATCATTAAAAATAATTTGACTGTTGATGAGAACAGAAACAGACATTCATCTCATTCATGTACCATTGCAATTGTACATTGAACAGATCTTTCAAATTGCTACAACTATTTATTCTTTGGACAGGCAACACATCTCACTTAAATGTGCTGCTCTGTTACCGGAAAGCTCACAAATTTGTAGGAAAATGTGTTTCCTTGTTTTAACAATATTCTAGAGAACTGTCCATAAATGATGACAAATGGTATGGTCTCTCAAGTAAAACTCTTCAATGACAAACCGGGTGTCGTGAATGCTTTCTTTTGTTCTAGATCAAAATGAATGAGATATGATGTCAAACCTAAAACCCACCTAGGACAGCCCACCGCAAACCCCTGTGGTACAGATTAGCAAAGAAAAAAAAAATCCAGCCTATAATCAGTGAGTTTGAGTTCCTGTACAAACACCATTTACCATTTAGTCTAGGGGGCTAAGCCACGTGTAAATAATAGTTTACCTCACAGGCTTAGTTAGTTTTAGTAGAGTATAAAACCAGTCTTATCAGTGACTTAAAAAAAAAACTTTGATTAAAGAGCTGATTAGTTTGTAATTGAGGAACAGTTGACCATCACTGGTCAGAGAGCAGCTTATAATTAGTCAGTTATCAGTTCTCATTATTTCGAGAACATAATGGCATTTATTACAAAACAGACTGGCATTTGTGCATTGGCTGGCACTGATTGATTTTTGTATTCATGTTTTGATTGAAAAGTTCTCATACACATTAGAATTAAGTGTGTGTGGGGAATAAAAACAAATATACATCATTTACCTTTCTGTAGTCCAAGGTCCTTCCATGGTGATATACAGTGCTCTACAATTATGAGATGTACTTTCTGTTAACAAGGCTTTTCTCTGAGTGAGTCTACTGCATTCTGACCTCTTTTTTCAACTTAAGCAAATTTCCTGTAAGATGCTGCTTTTTTTCTTTCTTTCTTTTTTTTTTTCTTTGTTCTTACATATGAAGTGAGTAGAACAAGGACTTGATGTGTGAAAGTGGATTTCCTGTCACTGTTGCGATTCAGATGCAAGCATTTTTTGGAAGTACAGCAAAAGTTCCAGAGTGATAAGGCACCTTGCATGACTCAGTCATGTGATCTAATCTTGCTTCCCCCACCCACAAATGTTTTATCTCTTGTTCTTTCTTTCTTTCTTTCTTTCTTTCTTTCTTTCTTTCTTTGTGTCTGTCTTAGGTATCACAGCTATAACTTTTGATAGCTGGAGCAATTTAAGAAAGAGTTACTATGCTTTTAGTGGTTCACATATGGTTTGTAAACAAAATCCCACAAACCATGGTGAATGGTGAGAGTGAGTCTCACTCTGAAAACACCCCCAGTGATATCACATTTTTCAGTTTGCACGCAACACTACAAACGGGTGAAACTACAGACTTTACAAACTGACTGGAATGTTATGATTGGTTAAGACTGACAGTAGGGGTGTGGTTTTACTTTGTACCTCAAAGAAAAAATCCTGAAATCAGGCAGATGAACCACATAAAAAAAAAAAAAAAAAGCAACTACAAAAAACCAGAAGGAATTTATTAGACATTCAAAACGGAGGAGAGGAAAACGCTGATTTGCTTTACCACTGCATAATAAGTGTTGCCTTTCACTTTCATCCAGCCAGGCCATTTGTTTACATCTCTTGTCAGGCGCATGAGATGACAGAGTCTTCCCCTATTCATTTAAGCAGAGAGATTTTTCTGGTACTCCTGGTGAAAATATAGACCAAACCAGGGCCCAATGTGTATGTGACCGTGACCTTAAATCTTTGTGACCTTGTTCTCTTAATTAGCAGCAGGATAAATGGCACTTTTAATGAAGACTCTGTGAGCCATTCACATGATGGTTTGTTTGGTATTTGCTTTAACACATTTGGTCCCATTACAACTGTAGTAAGTTGAATAGAGAAAGCCACACAGTAAAGGAGTCGTGTAAGAGTATTGGGACCAGACCCAGTCATTCGAATACTTGAAAAGTGTGATTGAAATTCATCCATTAACCTGCGGCCTGGCCTGGTCAGCGCAATAATGTCGTTTTACTGAATACTGGTCTCGTCACATGGTCTGTCCCCCCGGGGCCGCACCGTGACACTGCTCTGAGAAAAGAGTACCTTAACACCTCTGTGTGAAACCTTCTCCATAGGTTCATCTCACCACACACACTTACGTTTGTCACTGTCTGTATTTAGCCTAAATTACAGAGGTGAACAGGAATGGAATGTAAACTCTACATCAAGGATTTGCATATTGAAGACTTTTTTTGTGTGTGTGTGTGTGTGTGTGTGTGTGTGTGTGTGTATGTGTGTGTGTGTGTGTGTGTGTGTGCTTGAAGTGACAGGCATGTTTTGTTTTGTTTTGTTTTGTTTTTCGTTTTTCTTCACAGAGAACAACAGGTCTAATCTGGGGTTTACCGCTGTGTGGGAACACAGCTGTCAGCCTTGATGTCTGACACGCTTGTGCTGAGATGTAGCATTAGTGGCTAAATGTGGACTTCTGTCATGAGTTGATCCCTAGTTAAACTGGCTAGTGGTAATTCATTGATTGTATTTTAACATTATATATATATATATATCTATATATATATATATCTATATATATCTATATCTATATATATATATATTTGTGAAACTAAAGTTGAAAACAGGCTGAACATTGTACTTGTTTGAGAGGATAGAAACATTCTCTGGACATCAGATAAAACAGTTTTGAGAATGAGTGACTCAAATATCAAATATCTCTGAAGAGAAATATGACACTTGTTATGACTCAGCAAAGACAGGGGAATACTGAAATATAGATAAGTCTACAGAGAGAGAGAAAGGGGGGGGGGTGGAGAGGGGTAGAACTACAGAAGAAATGCCTACATGTGAGACACAAAACACTTCTCTTGGAAAAATTCACTGGCCATTCTTCTTAAGACCCTGTATTTTAAAGGAATTAGAAGACCCATATTGTATTCATGTCAATTAAGGATGTGCCATAAATAGCCATAGGTTTCTTTCACAGGATGTCAGTCTATGTCACGAAGATCTAGACTATGAATGATTTCAAAATAGTTTCAAGCATGCTTAAAAGATTGGGGTTTTACAAAATAAATAAATAAAATAAAAGACAAAACAAAACTCAGAACAAGACCAGACACATCAGTGATTGCGAATAAACTCAGAATTTTCCAGTAATCAGCTGTGAGTCATCTTTGAAGAGTGACCTTTTACATGCTCTCTGTCCCTGTCCCTCTCAGACAGAGTGCTGATCAATGGACAACTCACTGATCTATGCTGTCACTTACTGAATCTGAACCTTAGACCTCATGTGTCTAAAGTTTATGTGTCTGTATGAACCTCAGACCTCATGTGTCTAAAGTTTATGTGTCTGTATGAACCTCAGACCTCATGTGTCTAAAGTTTGTCATGTGTCTGTATGAACCTTAGACCTCATGTGTGTAAAGTTTGTTATGTGTCTGTATGAACCTTAGACCTCATGTGTGTAAAGTTTGTTATATGTCTGTATGAACCTTAGACCTCATGTGTGAAAAGTTTGTTATGTGTCTGTATGTTAAAGTGAAACCCTGCAACTGCTCTTTTTGTGAAGAGTCTTCTTTCTTTATTTAAAGACAACAATACACATAACACATGGAGCAGCTTCACAACACAACACAGCACAACAAGACACAGAATAACACAGCACAACACAACACAAAACAACACAACACAACACAATACAACACAATACAACACAGCACAGCACACCACAGCTCAACACAACAAAGCACAGCACAGTCTGTGATCACGCGTCAGATTACAGATGTTTGTGCAGCTCTGCACTCTGCCTCTCTGTCTTTTCTTGGTGGAACAGGCAGTTCCGTCTCTTCACACTTGCTCTTTCACTTCCCCAGTGCTTAAGTGAGACTGCAGTGTCTGTGTGGCTTTTTCCACAGCCACCCATGAATTCTAGGAAAGGCGGGGACATGCAAACCTTCTACCCCTAAACTATTCAGTTTTCTAGATGCAAAACAGAAGTAAGGTACAATGGAGGCAATGATTTATTAAAAAATATGTCATGACAATAAACGATGGAAAGTGGAACAGAAGTAAAGGATTAAATAAAGTGAAAAATAACAAACATCACTCTACAATATCAACTTAATGCAACTGGGACAAAATTCATAATCTAAAACAGTTTGATTTATTTATTTAATTTTGGCTTACTCCACACCTAGACTTTGTCCTAGCTTACATTTAAAAGTCATTGGTGAAATTGACAGCTTTCTTTCTGATTTAAAAAAAAAAAAAAACAATTTTGTATGAGACAGGAAAAAAGCACATTGTAACTGTCAAAGACAGTGTGAAAAAAAAACAAAAACGTGGTTTGTATGCTCACAAAAAATTTGCATTGTTTGCAGTTAGAAAGTGTGTGTGTGTGTGTGGGGGGGGGGGGGGGGGGGGGGGGGTGCAACAGCACAATCTTCTAAGGATAACAAATATGCATTATCTATATTGCATCAGAACATTCATATATAAAAGTACCATTCCTGCACATCATATGCATGCTCAGTTAAACCATGGAATGACATTACAGTGTGCATACAACATGCTGGACAGCAGATGTTTTAAGCTAAATACTATTCAATGCAGCTGCTCTGTTAAACTTTAAACTCTTTGTAGCTTTTATTAAGTGCATAGCAACTTTCAGCCCACCACCTGGTTAGAGCAGCAGGGTGGTCACTCCTGAGGAGTTGGAGTGGACAGAGCTTCTCCTCTCTGACCGTTCTCTGCTGATTTGGGGACATTTTCCGTAGCTGAAACAGATGGGGAACCACTTCTTCAATATCCCAAGAACCTGTCTTGAAAATTTCTGACTGACCAAAGTGTAGATGAGCGGGTTCAGGCAACAGTGAATGAAAGTAATCGTTTCGGTCCACTGCATTGCCAAGTCAATGTTAGCCATCTCGTCGCACGCAGTGAAATAGTCCAGTGTTTGTAAATAGCGCAGGAAGATAACAACGTTGTAAGGGACCCAAAAGATGAAATATACGGTGACCACTATCAGAATGATTTTGACGGCTCTTCGCTTTTTTGACAGCTTCGTGCGGAACACCACTGCGATCACTTGAGAGTATGAGAAGATCATCAAAGCGAGAGGAAGGATCAGGCCCAGTATGTTATGCTGCAGATACATGAACTGTTTCCACACCGTACCGTCTGGAAAGTCTGGCGCACACGTATTGTTTTGCACACGCGTGAGAACGATGGTGGGTAAGGAGGCGCAGAAACTGGGAAACCACACGGATCCTAACAGAATCGCGGCTGCCCGGAACGAACGAAGAGAGATTCTTTTGATCACGCGTGTGCAGACTATGGACACGTAATGGTCTATGGTTATGATCATTATGGAGAAGACGCTGCTGTAGAAACCGAGCGTATACATCACCGTCACTACCCGACACATGAAGTCACCGAACGTCCAGTGGGACACGGCTGCATAGTGGGCCCAGAAAGGAAGCGTCAGGACAAAGAGGATGTCTGACAGTGCAAGGTTAAAGAGACACATGTCAGCCATGGTACAGCCGTTTGATTTTTTGGCGATTACACAAACCACCAGCCCATTCCCAGTGATGCCAGCCAAAAACACCAAACTATACAGGGCAGGCAGAAAGACTTGGCCAAAATCCCTCACACTGGAGTTGTCACATAGTCCTCCATCGAAATCGACTGATGAGTAGTTATAATATTCACTGTAGTCCGCCTCATTGTAATCGAAGCTGTCATTTGTGTGGTCTGCCATTTCTGCACATTTATCTGTTGGGAGACAGTATACGTATGTTAACAGTGCATGGTCTAAATGCTGCACGTCCAATTATGCAGACAACACTGAAGTGACCCGATATCAATAACCAATAGGATAACAATGAATTCTGTTTACAGTGCCACATACAAATAAACTTAGAGTGATTGCTGCCCAACTTATCTTACATCATTATTATAATTTATGCTTTTACACACATGAAACCGGTAAAAAAAAAGGAGAAATCTAATTTAAAAATTGCGCGTTACTTATAACGATGGTCAAACGACCGCCCCAGGTTATTACTGTAGAGTGATTTAATTACATAACAGAACTCTTCACGATCGTCTATCAATATTAATTCAGCATGATCAACAGTCAGGGATCATATAGCCTCCGTTTTAACAGATGACATTTTTAAAAGTTTCCATTACGCTTCCCTTTTCCAAGATATTTAATGAAATTCCAGGATATATCACATATACTTTTTATAGGCCTATGATTCATATGATTCATAACAAAAATAAAAGTACATAGCACTACATGAAAAGACAAATGAATTTTTTTTTACTTTTAATTTTTTTTTTGTCTCGGAACTTTACAAGATCCGGAATATACTGTACTAATGTTACATGTTTCCCTTGCACCTTTCCTAACACCTTGCATTAAGATCCAATTTTGGTGATCCGGTCACAGGTTGACAGCTCAAAAGTACAAGTGTAAACGCATCCA
The DNA here is from genome assembly GCF_902362185.1 of Chanos chanos. Lineage (NCBI taxonomy): Eukaryota > Metazoa > Chordata > Actinopteri > Gonorynchiformes > Chanidae > Chanos > Chanos chanos. The sequence goes on from NC_044502.1 coordinate 45,411,548, forward strand.
ATGCGCATTGAGGTCCATGGAGATCTGATCATTCAGACCACATTCGGAGGTGGTCTGGACCGCATATGACCACATTCTTATAGCAGTGTAAACGCGAATGCGAACTCAACCACACCTCAACCTCTGTTTACGCGGAAGTGAACTCATTCGCGTACACATTTGCTCGCCAACGTCGTCATATTTAAGTGCGACAGCAGGCAAAAACAGCCAAAATGGATATTGTTTTGATTTCTTCTTCTTCCTCCTCTTCTTCTTCTTCTTCTTTCTTTTCCACAGACTAGGCACGAGAAGTGCAGTGATGCCTCCCGCCGATTCAAAACAACAACGTTTAACGTGAAAAACCTTAAGGTGGTTTAATGGTCCAAAACTGCGATCAATGATCACCAAATTTCTCTCGGACATCGCTTGTCAGAAACGCCTCCTCTGTCAGAAATCAAAATCTAAATCCATGAAGTGTGGTCGTTATCTCACGTTAAGCGTTTTCCTCTCCTTTAACGCCCATTATAAGGAAAAAGCTTAACGTGCCTTAATGTCCTAAAACAGCGATCACTGGTCACCAGATTTGTCTGACATCTCAAATGTCATAAGCACTATCTCCAGTCAAAAAAAGCAAAACTGAAATTCAGTGAAAGAGGTAACCTGTTGGAAATGATTTACGTGCTTATTTGCATATAGCGCTGAGAAGTGCGATCCGATTTCAAGTGGTCACTCGAGACCCGGATTCTAAAGCCAGGTGTAAACAGACGTACTTAGAGCTGTCCACGTTTGATCGGATCACCACAATCGGATCTTAATGCAAGGTGTAAGCAGGGCCTAAAACAGTTCGTTCACTTTAGACAACAGGGTGGTGTCATAATCATTTCACAATGCTACAGCGACATCTGCTGGTATACTTGAGTACAGCCAATGTGAATTGCAGTTAAGTTTTTCCATTGTACCAATCGCATTAAAATAACTTTTCCCGCAAATGTCAGTTTACAAATGTTCTAATGGATTATATAAAATTTTGCACGAGCATTCATGTGGCTTTTACAGTTTTTTTCAAAATGTTTTAAGATGCAATAAATTCCATTACCGCAGCTCAACCTTTTCAAGTTCACTTTTTGAAGTTCATTATAGTATTCTTACAGACAACTTTCTCTCATGTGTAATATCACAAATATTAGTTTTTTTTCTTTTAAATTATAATCAATGCAAGGGATTCAAGAATAAAATTCAACGTAATATATAATGATTGAAATGTAATGATAAAATGTAATTTTTTACTTAGAATAGCACATGTATGTAAAATCTCTCAATAAAAGCACTTACTACCGTGCAGCTTCTGAATTTGTCTGGCGAGGTCCCTCTGGGCTGCAGTCTATGGTAACTGTCGATAAAGTGACATATGGCACGGCTTTTGATAATTCTGTAACTTCCTTCTTACGGAGGAGGGACTTAAAATACTGACAGCTCAGTGTGTGAATATTGACATCAAATAATCCCAGCTCTTGAAAAAAACAAAACAAAACAAAACAAAACAAAACAAAAAAAATTACAAATCTCTGAATTAAAAAACAAAACGGTACATGGCTTCTCTGAATGACTGAAATTCATAATATTGTCGTTGATAACTGGTGTCCTGGTTTACAATCTCTCCCAGAACATCTGTGAACTCTTGTTAGCTTTTCTTCTTTTTTCTTCTCTTTTTTATATTAACAATATTTTTTAAACAATCATAACTGACAATATTTTTATTATATTAACGCAACAGGGTACAGACAATAAGCCGCAAGGAACTCTCTCTAGATGTTTTGAAAAATAGGCTACTCCATAATACTGAGGAAATTAACGGGTTTGTTTGGCGTACGTGATCTCAGTCAACGTTCTTTGACAAATAAATAAGTACATAAATAAAGAAAGAAAGAAATACATAAAAACATATCAACACTATACATTTGCTACATTGTTCGGTTACATATAACGTTGTACAGGAAACTTTTTAAAAATCGCAGCATGCTGAAAAGTGAATTTGACATTTTCATGCATACATGAAAATACTCTAAATATACACAAAAGAGTACAAAAATGATTCTACGCGTACGTTTACCATGTCCACCGACCTTGTAAATGCAAAATTAAATATTCCTATGGGCCTCCGTTTATCAAATACATTCAAGAACAGCTGGTATAGAAAGACACATTGCGCCCCCTTGTGTCAGCAATTCAACAGTAGACTCGTGCTTCAGACAGGAATGCGTCCAAATAATTTCTTATATTTTGATGCTCCAGAAGTAGTGACTAATGGCTCTGTAAATGGGTTTTCAGGTCTTTAGATTTCGAAGAGAGCAAAGGTTAACACAATTCCAGGTAATTAAAAGCTTTGCTACAGACTTGGTTGTAAGCATATGACTGTGCAATGTGGTAGCGAATCAAATGGAGAGCTGTTGAATAATAAAGAGAAAGGATGCTGGGAACGGTTTTTGAACAATCATTTGAGTAATACCTCTTCAATAACCCGACATAAGACTGATAATTATTTCAGTGAGAGTGCACTGGATTGACAGAAGATGGTTATACTTATTACCAAAAAGGGACACAACTGGAAAGCAAGAGTTCATCTTGTTTTAGGAAGTAACTACTCGGTTTGAATAAAACAGTGAGATATATTTAAGAATATATGAATTTTGGGCATTTTGAAGCAATGAAAGTAAGTACTTTGATTGTATTATTGTCAGGCTCTCCTCCTGCCCGGCTGGCATTTCCCTTTATTCGCAGGCCGGTGCTGATGGTTGAGAATTCTCTACGAGTCTGATTGACACAGTACTGCCGAAGAAGGAAGGCGGGTTCAGACTATACTAAGACCCACGAAGGAGCAACGGTAGACGGATTATATGAAACCTCCTGTCGGTCTACTAAAGGACCTCGTCGCTCTAAGGGTTAAAAGAATGAAAAGAATACGCATCTATATTTTAACTGATGTAAGTACTCTGCATGATTTCATAACACTACATTTTAGCTCTTCAGAGAAATGTACACTGGCTACTTTGTTCCTGCAACCTCAACTGGTTGTCGGTGGCTACAGCTGTTGACAGTAGACAGGTCTGGAAGCGACAAGTGTGTAGTGTGAACAGTGTCATTTCGGAATCGCGCATTGTTCCAAGTTTCCTGGGAAACTGATTAAACTTCAGCCCCTCTCGAGTTAACGATTTCAAGTAACTTGAAATAATCTATTAAACTGCGATTGAAAGCAAGTGTATTCCACGAAGTTCTCTAATTCAGAAGTCCTCTAATTAGTTTAATTTAATCGGGAGCCGTTATATGCATTGGTGATCGTTTTGCCCGCCGCAGAGGTGTAATGAGAGTTTTCTAAAAAGGTCATATTATTGGCACAGTTTTTCCAGGTCGCTTCATATTCAATGGGGTTGAAGAGAATTCCATTGTCCTTGTTTGGACGGCATAGAAATAAGGCGGGCGACATTTAAAAGTGGATATAACTGCGGACAGCGTCGCCGCTTAGCTATGGAACTCGGAGCCAACTCATCTACTAAACCACGTACAGGGTAAGAAAGAAGAATAGACTGTCTCATCAAACCGTACAGCACTAACGTTTCCACTGTCCGCAAGAAAAAATACTATTAACTGTTAACCGTCCAAAGAAAGAAGTTTACTTCGTTTGTGTCACTGCCCTTAAATCAGAAATGAATGCACCGACTCTGATTCAGAATAGAAGTATAATTCGCTGGTTTTCAGATGAATAATTATCGCCTTTCTCGGGTCTTATACAACGATACTTTATGTCTTTTAGGCAGCGCACTTGATTTTGAAAAATTGTTTCAAGATGACATCTGGTTTGAACGGAGCCCCGTTTTGTTAATTCATTTTAGCATAAGCAATGCTTAGGAGGTAAAAGATGAGACGATATAAAATTGCTGTATTGTTTAAAGTGGAAGATTTGGCATTTGTTATTAAAAGTTTAAACTGTTAAAATATAATAATGCGCAAGCCCCTGTTGTCAGTGCAGTGTGTATACCCTCCATTTCATCAAACACAGTTGCACTGAAGGGGGTATGGGGGTTATGCTGTCAGCTGAGACTTGAAGGAGGTTTGAACTGTTTTTTTAAATTCAGTGGGCACTAGTTCACATAAATGAAATGAATAACAATATTAAAAGAAAAACAAACATCATCAGTTCATGTGTAGTTCATTCTATCTAGACCCTTGTGTTGTTTTGCCAGTCCCTTTTGTGAATGAGTCAAAAACCCTTCGCAGCCACTGGTTTCATGTCTCATTGAAGGTTCTAGTTCTTGAAGGTACAGTTTTGCAGTGTTAGCATGCTTTGTGATCTTTCAGCTGTCGCCTCTTTTCCTTTATGTAACCAGGCCCCACCAGGGCTGCAAAAGCACTTGCTGATTGTGGTTATTAAAAGCCAGCAGTTGCTAAACATTCTCATCCATATCTCTCTCTCTCTGCTCTGTTCACACACATGCAGGCTGCTGATTCATCTGTAGGTAAAATCAGTCGTTCAATCTGATTGCCGGTGCAGATCGGCAGCGTCACCTCCTCCACGCTGACACTCAGTACTGGTGCCCCCCAGGGATGTGTGCTCAGCCCCTTGCTGTTCTCCCTGTTCAACCACGGCCACACACAGCTCCAATAATTTTGCAGGTGACACCACCATCATCGTCTGCATCACTGACGGTGATGAGTCTACATACAGGGCTGAGGTGAGAGCCCTGACATCATGGTGTCAAGACAACAATCTCCTGCTCAACGTCAATAAGACCAAGGGGCTGATCGTGGATTACAGGAGGCTGCAGAGAGGGGGGCATGCCCCCATCCACATCGAGGGAACAGCAGTGGAGAGGGTCAGCTGCTTCAGATTCCTGGGGATTCACATCAGCGAGGATCTAAGTTGGTCACACCATGGAGTGGTCGTGAAGGCAGCGAGACAGCGGCTCTTCTTCCTCTGGCAACTAAGGAGTTTCGGCAAGGATCCCAGGATACTCACCAACTTCTATAGCTGTACCATAGAGAGTTTTCTAACTGGCAGCATCACGGCCTGGTATGGCAGCTGCACCACCCTCGACTGCAAAGCTCTTCTTCAGAGAGTGGTCAGATCAGCTCAGCGCTTCACCAGGACTGAGCTGCCCGCCATTCCAGGGTGTCTACAACTAACGCTGCAGGAGGAAGGCACAGTGGATCCTCGCTGACCCCAGCCGTCCCACTCACAGACTTTCCATGCTCCTGCTGTGTGGCAGACAGTACAGGAGGGTCCATACCAGTACCAGCAGGTTCACAGACAGCTGGACATGATGCACCTGAGGGGGTAAAGACTGAAGATGGCGACGAGGTAAGCTACTGTTTGTTCTGTTATGCACTTAAATCTAGTTAATATCTATATACCCCCTGTTCACAAAACACATCACAACAATTTAAAATAAAAACAATCTCACCGACGGTGGAGGGCCACTTGATGCGGAGAGAGTAGGAGCACCAGAACCGAGTTGGCTAAGGTCAGATAATACAGATGTCCAGAGCGCCGCTGGAAGGACAATGTGTCGTATATTGCATTAAGTTCTGCACATTTAATGTAAAAAGGATTCATCATCCAATAAAGCAGAGGAAAATATTAAGCTTTCTCAAGAAAGACAAGGAACAGATTGATTTTCTACAAGAAGCCCAGTTGGTGGATAAAGAGCACATGAAACCTAAGTGAGATTGAGTAGGACCAGGCTTTTTGTTCATCATTTTCCTCTAACAGCAGAGGAGTGGATATTTTGATACAAAGGGCCACTCCATCTGTACTTAGCACATGTTAAAAGGACCCTGAGGGCAGATACATCCTTTGTCCATGGTACAATTTATGGTGTATATGTCACTATGATGAACATATATATGTCCCTAATCCACCACCACCCTTCATTTTGGACGAGGGTAGCAGCACACCTGGAGGAATCCAAATGCTCTCTAACAGTGCTGGGTGGTGACTTTAACTGTTGTACATATAGACACATATAGAAAAACAAGTGTAAGTGCCTCACTAGTTAAATGGTAGATGATATTAATCTGATAGATGTATGGAGACTTTTGAACCCATTGGCCAGGGATCTCACATTCTACTCTAATGCACACAGTTCCTATTCTCAAATTTCCTTTTTTCTTCTATCACTGCAGATCATAGGACAAGTGATTGCATACAGTACAGGATCTATCCATATCAGTAATCATGCCCCAGTTTACTTGGAAATGATCATGAGTGAAGCCACATCTGGTACACATAGGTGGTGATTTCATATCAGGGGTGGAAGAAACAAAAATTAACTGATAAAAATGAAGGTGATGAAAATGCATGTGAATGGAAAAATAGAGGGGTAAAAAGTATGTGAGCTGAAAAATAAAATGATAAATTGTCAGTTGATTTGATAAACTCGAGTGACATTTATCGTTTACAGCAAACAATTTTTGTTTCTTCGATTTATAGTTTACAGCAAGGAATGTTTGTTACTTCCGCCCAAAATGTCAGTCACAGACCACGCCCACTGAACTTACTGCCTTAATTTCAGTTTCTGTGCAGTGACTCAACGCTCTCAGCCCCCTTCAAGCTGAGAGCCAAAGACTCGATCAGTTCGTCAGTGGGTGTGGTTTGTGACTGAGAGAAGGTATACAACAAACTTGAACTTTTAGAGGAGTACAGAAAAAAAGGAAACAGAGAGAGGTACAGTAGAATGACTGCCCTTTGGTTACCAGTAATAGGACAAGGAGATGACAATACCAATGATACCAGTAACAGTCAAGGAGATATGCATTCCACAGCAGTGTCCTCCTAACCTCTGACTGTAAAACCTGAAGAGTACGCTGATGAATGTGTATGGATCATGTTTTAATATATGATCACAAACTTCCATCTAACATCCTTTTAGACTGAGAGAAGGGTTCAGGATATGTAAAGCAAAAACAACACAGTGTACAGTGACGGCCCAACATCTCAGTGTAGGAACAGAAACAACTTCTACCCGGCCTCCACTGTCCCCTTCATGAGAGGATTTAAACAGCATGTTACATGGAACTTCACTGAAGTGTCACATGGCAAGGGAGATCCTGATGAAGTAGGAAGTGCAAATACCAATCATGCCAAGCTTAGTGCGCTTCTTATGTGTTGCATTTTATAATGTTTATGTATTGGACACTGCAATTGTAACTCTGCTGTAAATATTCTGTAAAACCTGCATGTTTTGTATTGCCTGCCCAGGGACTGCAGATGAAATTTAGCTTTCTAGCTAATTCTGGGGCAGTTACTAACTGTCCATTGTCCCTGTTGAATGAATAAATAAATAAATAAATAGCATTAATAAGAACAACACTAGTAACAACATAGTAATAACCATGGAATATTATATTATGTAATAATGTTGTAATGTTTACACTAATTTCAGATATCAAAGAAGAAAACAAAATGGAAACCTTAAACCAGCAGCAGAGATGAACCAAAAAGAGCATTTAAGAAAGAAAAGGCAGTGGGAAAACCTCACTCATTTAATGAACAACACCCTGCTGATGAACCACATCCCCATTCCTCCAAAGATTCACCAGTGCACTCACAAAAAAAAAAAAACCCCAAGAAAACCCGCAACATTTCAACATTGCGTGCCAAGTTAAGAAATGCAGAGTTAAGAAATGCAGAGATTATTCTGAAAAAAAAAAATGTGTTGAAATGGAAAAACTTAAGAAAGAGAGAGAAGAGGCTGTGAGAAAAGGTGAGACAGGATTTGCACTCCTGAGTGAGTGAAGACAGAAAAATAAAAGGCAAAGAGAGGAAAAGAAGGTGGCCACAACACAGCTAGCGTAATCTGATGGAAAGTCTTAAAAGGAGGTTTTTACATCATGATGACGTGTCTACCAAAGGGCAGATTTTTAGGAGGACGTTCCTTAATGACACCATGGAACGTCTGGATCACATTCCTGACTGAAAATCACAAGACGCAAGATTTTGCTGTCTCAGTTTTTGCAGGCTGTGGCCCTTCTGGATCACCAGGCCAAAGGTGACAGACAGAGAGACATGTACCTGCAAGCCACATGAAAACTTTGGTCACAAAGTCAATAGGCTGTATCAGGCAGGTGTCCCATTGACGCCGTGCACGTCTGAGTTGGTTGCAGAAACTGTATGTGACAGGGCAAGTATGAGGTGTATGTATGGATAGTATGATAACTGCAGAGAGAAGATGTTCCAGGCAAATATAGATCATTATAGGTTATGATGAATGGGTCAACTGCACCACTCAAATCTCAAAAAAAACCCCAAAAAAACACAAGGCACCTCAGTGGACTGTGAAGCACGAATTACTGCCCTGGAGAAGAAGACCCGTACCACTGAGAAATCCGTGGAAGTGACCAGGTCATCTCTCCCTGATTTTTGTGTCCACATTTACAACATCAGGCACCAATCAGAGAGAATTCAGGGGCTGAAGTGCAACTTCTCTTCAGCTGGAGATGTGGTACACACTGACTACAGTGAAAATTACACCTGTAAATATAGCAGACAAGTGCAGGACTTCCATTTTGGGGATCACACCAGCAGGTCACACTACACACTGGCGTGATTTACCTTTCTGAGGAAAGGTTTGAGTTCTTCTCTTCACTGTCTTCACGCCTGAAACATGATGCACTGGCTACATGGCCTCAGCTGGAGCCAGTGCTGAAACATACCAAGGAGAATTACCCTTCTGTAGCAGAACTGCCCTTTGTTTCCGACGGCCCAACATCTCAGCGTAGGAACAGAAACAACTTCTACCTGGCCTCCACTGTCCCCTTCATGAGAGGATTTAAACATGTTACATGGAACTTCACTGAAGCGTCACATGTTAAGGGGGCTCCTGATGAAGTAGGAAGTGCGTGGAAGAATCTTGCTGATCGAATAACAGCCTATGGCACAAATATCCCCGATGTAGACAGCATGTATGAGCAGCTGAAGACACAGACATCAGTGAGACTCTTTAAAAGACTCTTCAATGAGGATGACATTGCCAAAAGCACTGAAATGGACCCTCCATCTCTAAAACCCATCCCAGACACAATGAAATTTCACCATGTCAACAATAGAATTGTCATGAGACTTGAAGTATGAGACATGGCAATGAAAATAAAATATGCAACCAGTTTCTAAGGTTTGTGTGAGAGGTTTTACATTAGTACCCAAGAATACACATTCTGTCCCTTGTGAGGAACATAAGAGTATAAATAAAACAAAAACATTTAATTTCACAGTCCCTCACTTGTTAAACATCTATCTTTAACAGGTCGTTTTCCAGACGACATTTTATAATGAAATCTTAGCTCGCGTCATGTAGACCGGCTGTGTGAGGCTAAAGGACCAGGTCCATGTTCATGCAATTCACTTTATTCTTTAACCAGACTGTAGCTGACCAGTACCAGGTGGATACAATGAACTGTGCTGGTATGAATCGATTCTAAGTCTCCTCAGTAAGGTTTCCAGGAGGAAAGGTCTGGTACTACAGGAACGACGTCAAGGATGCCATCCCAGAGCCACTACCTGTCACCTCCTCAGCAACATGTTTCAGCGTTTTGCCAAAAATCTGGGCGAAGCATCCAAGAGGCACGCCTGACAGACACTGACATGACTCCCCAAATTAATTATAATGCTCAGACCAATGCTGTTCCATTACCTTGATTTACTATTAAATACTTCTAATGTAAGATTATGCCAAACTAGTTGACAGGGCATTTCACTGGGAATTTCACCTTTTTTAAGCAAGTTTAATTATTTGGTACAAAGTTTTTACAGTTACACCACATTGACTCTTTTGCTATTATCCCCCAAATATTCTCTCGAAAATTGATTAAAACCAGAAATCTTAGACTAGGTCCTCAAAAAGAATGTATGCAAGTAATTTGCAAGTTTCTTTTCAAATTTTAACCCTTTTAAATTTAACAGAACCATTTGGACACGAAAACAATAGGGCCTTGCTCCTCTCGTGCAAACACCCTCCGTATCATTAGTATCATTCCCGAAATTTTAAGTATCATTTCCGTAATTGGCCTATCATTACCGCCAAACGTATCTTTTTCACTATAAATTTTATAAATTTTTTCATACATTCAAACTCAGTGGGCGGGTGGCCAGGGTCCTTTCTATGTGGAGTTTGCATGCTCTCCCCGTGTCCGCGTGGGTTTCCTCCAGGAGTTCCGGTTTCCTCCCACAGTCCAAAGACATGTAAGTCAGGCAAACTGGTGTGAATGCTAAGTTTGGCTGAAACGCTGGGCCTATCATTAGAAGTCTAATAAGATTTCAAAAAAATTAGATGAACAGTTAAATTTTTTAATCTGAACTTGTCAAGGCCCTGGACTATTGTATTGAAATGACAATTAGTAGGCTTGCCTACAATTGCAAGTAAATTTTATTGCACAGGAGTAAGAATTGGTAAGCTGTATCTTAAAGCTTTTGCTATTCAGTATGAGCATGTAAACAGTGGACGAATCATATGGCCTATTTAGACATTTTCTTGTGATGGGTGACAGGTCAGCTAACATCTCTGATATCCAAATATGATTGTATTGATTATGAGCCACGTAACACATATTTATCTCTTTCAGTTGCTTGACAAAGGAAATAGCCACCCGGAGTTCACTCGTTTTCACTGACGATGCTAGTTTGGGGTAAAATACTTGTTATTAAACTTAATGGTGGGCTATTGCCTGAGTTAGGCTGACTGTATTGAGATGTTTTAATAGTGGTTTAATTTCACAACAGTGACAAACGATGCCGAGGCGTAGGGCAAACACTGTCGGTACCTGACCGTCACCAGAGAGGGCAGGTCAGGGAGACGTGGATGCTGCTCCGTAGGGCGTTCGATTTGCATGGGGTAACTGCGGTGGCTGTGACGGGGGAGGTCGAGGAGGGAGGGGCAGGGGCTCGTGCGGTCGTGCAGAATTAGACCTCAGATGCAGTTGTCTGGCATTACGGGCATTACGACACGCTGTTAACTGAGAACTGATGCCGTGGGCCAAATTTAAAAGCTAAACTATAAAATTTTCACACAATTTTCATGAACTCTTTTGAACTCCGTCTACACAGTTCATCGGATTCCCCTGAAATTTGGTTAGTATAACCTCCCGACATAAGTGATGATGAATCGTGAAGGATAATGGATACGTCAAACGAGGACGTAATGGCGGGCAATTGATTTGCTTGAGACGCAACACTAAACAAGAGAGAACAGTCTTCGTGGTCAGGACACAGTTACTTTGACATTCATTACATTTGGGGGAGCATGACTGTCATCATTTCAGAAATGTTGAACATTGGTTGGCCATTTTTGAATTTAAGCGCTTTTAACAAAGTTTTTGAAAGAGTTTAACAAACTCTTTCAAACTCCTCCTAGAAAGTCCATCAGATTTCCTTGAAATTGGGTTGGAATAAACTTCGGACATATGTGATGGTAAATTCTGAAGGAATAGTGGATACCTCAGATGAGAAATGTGGTGTTTGTTTGCCAATACCTCAGCAAATGGGTTCAGGCTTATTATATGGCTTTGTGGTTTTAAGCCCGAATCTTTATAACTATTGCTATGTAATTTGGCACAGACATCAGATGTGAGTGCATTGTTGCATGGTGAAATATAACGGGTCTCAAATTGCTGGAGGTGCAAGGGCGATGTTGTTGTCTTAACAGTGTAGTGTATTCAAAAATGTTCTTTATGCTCGTTGTGTTTTCCCTCTTAGAGTTATACTGATACCCTCGAGGTGAAGTGTACCTGTCAGGATTCCACACCTAAATTGTACCAATTGATTTCCGTGCTGTCATTGTAAATAAATAGTTGAATTCCTAACTCTCTCTCTCCTTTTAAGAATCCTAAGTCTTTACAATGCATCTAAAGTTGATTTGACATTGTCTTAGAGCTACTTATAATTAATTATGTCTCTGTTAGGATTAATAAACATTAATACATAATGTCAAATGTCAAACATTTTTGCTAAGCTAATTTTGAGCTAGGTACATGTGGCTATATGTTATGTAATGCTAACTACTGTACACTTAACTAAATAATCACCTGAAAAGTTTAACTCTCATTTAGTTCCCCTTTTATTTGGATCATCAGTTTTAAATTATAGAATCAATGGAGATACATCAGTTTTATAGAAAGGTCTGCCTTTATTGGACTGCATGCACCTGCATAAGTTGTGGAGGCTTACGTCCAGGTGCCACCGTCACCCAATAACAAGTCGGTTCATTTTTATACAGTTAGAGCTCCAAACAGCTTTACAGGGTTCTGATCCTGAGAAATGCCATTCAGTGTGCGTTAGGTACCAGTGGCTGGGAAAAACTCTTGTAGTTATAGATCATGAAAAGAAAGTTTGAGGAAAGGACACAAGACTGAGGGGTAGTGAGCCCACACCCCCTGGCTGTCAACAGTTTGTTAAATCATATATATATGAAGTATAACATTAATAAACACAAATGTAATAGATATTTTTGAATTATTGGGCAAAATTTAAGAATTTATGGAACATTATATCTTATGATATATCTTTTCTCATCAGTTCATGTTTTTGTTTGGACAGCTGAAGTTAGAGCCACTTTTGCTTTTGATTGGGCGTTTTGTGAATTTAAAAAGTTCCACAGGGTCTGTGTGTATGTGGGAAACCTTTGCGTGTGTCTGTGAGTCTGAAGTTTTTGTGACATTATGAGTTGTGAAGAATATGCTGTGTGGCTTACACTCTCTTGATGTGAGAACATATACAGTATACAAAAGATTCTTGTTCGTTCACATCGATAGTCACCTCATTTGTCACACAATGAGCGTCTGAATATGCGCTGACGTTGATTCCGTCAGCTGGAGAAAGGTAGCGCTAGTTCTAGTTATATTATCGTAGATACGACGCGCGCCCCAGACAGCGTTTGTTTAGCCTCTGAGCTGACTCGCGGCTCACTCTCCCCCATTAGTGTGTCCTGGCGGCTGCTGCGGCTTAGTGGCTTGTCTTCTTCCTGCGCGTCTGTGGCTGTGTCGCCTACCCCAGCTGAGCTCCCCTGCTGTTTTATTATTCTTTATTTTGTCTACTTGTTGTGCTTTCATTTTCAGTATCGCTGTGTTGTTTGCAATTTGCCCACTGGGTCGGCGCCTATTGCACACCAGGCTGTCCAAGGCGGGGTCTCCTCTCTCTGTGGTCCTTCTCAGGATTTCTCCTGTTTTTTCCCTAGCATGTGGGTTTTTTGAGGAGTTTTTTCTTGCCCGTTATGAGGATTAATTCAGGGGGTGCCGCCCTGCTCTGGCTGTTGTAATCCTGTGGGCATGTAAAGCCCTTTAAGACTGTAAACAGTGATATTGGGCTTTAAATAAACTTGAACTTGAAACTTGAATTCATGTGAGATGCTGATTCATTCGTCAACTTTCACATCTGAGGTAGTCCAGTGTATTTCTGTGGGCAGTGCACTGTCAACATCACAAATACCTCATTTTTTCATTTATTCAACTGTGTGTTCTGTCATTTTTATTAATTAATCGACAGGCGTGTTGGAAGTTTCATTTTCGGAAACTTTAGAATGACTCGATATTTCTGAAACACCATCACATTGTAGGGCACCCAAAATACTATGAAAGCTCCCACGATGCCACACACCAGTTTCATCGCTCGGCTCCTTTTCGAGTTCTTGGCCCTGCACAGTACCAGAAGGATCCTCACGTAGCAGTATATCATTACAGGCAGGGAGATGAAAAGTCCAACCATATTCTCACTGATGTTACGGAATTTTTTCCACGTTTTGTGTGATTCTGGAGGATAAGCCCTTTCACAGGACCGTGTATCGCCGTTTGCGATCTCTCTGGCGAATAAAATTTCAGGGAGAGCAGCACAGATTTACACCATCCAGATGACCACGCTCGCCATGACGCCGTACCGGCGCATCCGAGCTCGCATGGCAGCAACGGCGTGGACAATGGCCAGGTAACGGTCGACGCTCATCAGAGTCACAAAGAGGATCCCGCTGTAGAAGCTGACCTGGTACATCCCAGATTTGACCTTGCGGACAAAGTAGAAATCCTGGAAGCTGAGCGCCCACAAAGACAAGGACAGTACCACGAGCAGGTCGGAAAGTGCCAGGTTCAGCCATCAGACATCGGTCATGTTCTTCAACTGAAGGAACCTAATGAGGACCCACAAAACGGTGGTGTTGCCTACCAAACCTAGAGCAAAAACGGTGTACAACATGGTAGGAATGGCGCTGCGATTGAGGGAAATGCAGAAGTTCGTGCTGTAGTTGTAATCGTATATGGTGCCGTTGTAATCGCTGGTGTCGTTGTAATCGTTGGTCCTGCTGAAGTCGATCATGATTTTGTTTGTTCTGTCACAGAAAGAACGTTAAAAACAATTCATATCAAAAAGAAGTAAACAAATGAAAATACTTTTGAATGTGTTTTGTCAGTAATATCTCCCAACTGTAAAGTATTTTTTCAAGAACATTGGGTTTTTTTTTATTTGTTTTGGGGTTTTTTTTGAAGGAATGGTGGGGGAAACCCTTAATTGTTCATTTCTGTATTGTTCTGGGTGGCATTTGTCAGTGCATAACTGGAGAAGCAGTAAACTGAATCATTTTCATGGGAAGCAAAAGGGTAAAACACAGGGAGTTAACCTAATAAAAAAAACCCTTAGAGCAAAAGAGTGTTTCAAAGAAAGACTCTGTGAGCCATTCACATGGTGTTTTGTTTGGTATTTGCTTTAACACATTTGGTCCCGTTACAGTTTTAGTAAGTTGAATAGAGAGAGCCACACAGTAAAGGAGTCGTGTAAGAGTATTGGGACCAGACCCAGTCATTCGAATACTTGAAAAGCGTGATTGAAATTCATCCATTAACCCACAGCTTGGTCCAGTCAGACTCTCAATGCGATAATGTCATTTTACGGAGAAAAGAGTACCTTAACACCTCTGTGTGAAACCTTCTCCACAGGTTCATCTCACCACACACACTTACGTTTGTCACTGCCTTCATTTACCCTAAATAACAGAGGTGAACAGGAATGGAATGTAAACTCTACATCAGGGATTTGCATACTGAAGACTTTTTTTCGTGTATGTGTGTGTGTGTATGTGTGTGTGTGTGTGTGCTCGAAGTATCAGTTTTGATTTTCTTCACAGAGGACAACAGGTCTAATCTGGGGTTTACCGCTGTGTGGGAACACAGCTGTCAGCCTTGATGTCTGACACGCTTGTGCTGAGATGTAGCATTTGTGGCTAAATGTGGACTTCTGTCATGAGTTGATCCCTAGTTAAACTGGCTATCCAGTGGTGATTCACTACTTGTATTTTAAATATCAAATATATATGGGAGCAGAGGTGGACTGGTAATCTGGCACCTTGGGGCCGATATGATGTAATTTATGAGATTTTTAATTTAAAACAAATTTGGACCCATAAAGCACCCATTGGTTTATTTTATACTGACACTGGGCGGGCCCAATCACATCTCTTACAAGGGAGGCCAAGGAGGGACAGAGTGAGCAGGAGCAGGAGGAGAGCGTAACTGAAGTGGTAAGTATGGAGTAGCTTCATGATTAACAGGGACTCGCGGGGGGGTAGCTGACGATGATGATGATTAATTCAATTAATGTCGATGATAATAAGATAAGATAACATAATCGTAACACTATCATAAAGCAAGACCATCTCCTACTGCTAGTGGTCACTATATATCAATATGAAATAGCACAGCATAAGCTATTTGGCATTGTTTTCGTAGCTAGCATAGTTCCCTAATGCAGTCGTTAACTAGCTAATGCTAGCGTTATTTTATCAGCATCACGTTGGCTAAGCCCACATCGCTTTGAGTGACTTAGGTCCATATTGTCTCATCATAATAGTATTGAAATTATTAGGCTAAGGGTTCCCTTGATAAAGATGCGTGAAAGGGCTGTAGACTATACAACATTTGTAGCTCTACTGTGCTAAAATGTATGCCTGCTTATGTATTAGCCTACAGGGGGGGAAAAAACTGCATTTCCAACAGCAGGGAACGAAGTTTAGTCCTATGTTTATTTTCAGGCAGGTATGGTGGTAACTATTAGGATATATCTGGTATGGATTACTATTATTACTCTCTGTGGGGTAGTTCGCCACCTACAGTAGGTTCAAACTGTTTGGTGCTACTCTCCACTGAGCATGCACCTTCATGTGGTAGGCGCATGACCTGTAGGTCAAACTCCCTAAACAAACGATCACACCATCGATTTAACTGGCCTGTCACATACAAAGATCTAACTGTTCTCTCTGAACATTACAATTAAAACAGAAAGGTGATCTATTAACTGTGTAAACCCTCTGCAATATTCATCATCAATATTTGGATACTTGAAATCTGCACGAACTGAATAGTTAGTATCAAATGAAATAAGATGGAACAGCTCCATGCGTGAATTGAATAAACAACTATTTGCTCATTCCCAGTACGATACTGTTTTAACTGTACAGGTTTGCGCACGTCTTTGTCAGGGGATTCCACCAATTCTGGATATCTGCTGTCTATTGGTGTGGAGTTCACAGGCAACATTTTGACGTACTTGTATACTTTATATGTACTTGTATACTTTAATGTTATTAAACATGAGAGAAAAGAAAGGCTCAAAGATGTTGTGAAATTTAACTCATCTGAGCTCTCGCGGTGATGTTGCCTGCCCCTTCAGTGGATTACAATGAAAAAAGTCACTCTTACCTGCCGTAATGATGGGCTAACAGGAGATATAGTGCCATACTGATATAGTGTAATGTGAATGCGAACAACAATACCATCATCATCATCATCATCATCATCACTGTCTTCTGCTTATCTGCTTGTCACGGTCGAACAACAACATGGCAAAAGTAAATAATAGTTTCCTTAGGTTTCTTTAGTATTTGTGAAACTAAAGTTGAAAACAGGCTGAACATTGTACTTGTTTGAGAGGACAGAAACATTCTATGGACATCGGATAAAACAGTTTTGAGAAAGAGAAATATGACACTTGTTATGACTCAGCAAAGACAGGGGAATACTGAAATATAGATAAGTGGAGAGGGTTAGAACATCAGCAAAAATGCCTACATGTGAGACACAAAACACTTATCTTGGAAAAATTCACTGGCCGTTCTTCTTAAGACCCTGTATTTTAAAGGAATTAGAAGACCCATATTGTATTCATGCTTCCTAAGGATGTACCATATTGAATGTACCAAAATTGGATGTACCAATTTTCCAGTAATCAGCTGTGAGTCATCTTTGAAGAGTGACCTTTTACATGCTCTCTGTCCCTGTCCCTCTCAGACAGAGTGCTGATCAATGGACAACTCACTCATATATGCTGTCACTTACTGAATCTGAACCTTAGACCTCATGTGTCTAAAGTTTATGTGTCTGTATGAACCTTAGACCTCATATGTGTAAAGTTTGTTATGTGTCTGTATGTTAAAGTGAAACCCTCCAACTGCTCTTTTTGAGAAGACCCTTCTTTGTTTATTGTTAAAGACAACAACACACATAACACATGGAGCAGCTTCACAACACAACACAGCACTGCATCGCACAACACAACACAGCACAGCACAGCACAGCACAACAAGACACAACACAGCACAGCACAGCACATTCTGTGATGACACATCATATTACAGATGTTTGTGCAGCTCTGCACTCTGCCTCTCTGTCTTTTCTTGGTGGAACAGGCAGTTCCGTCTCTTCACACTTGCTCTTTCACTTCCCCAGTGCTTCAGTGAAACTGCAGTATCTGTGTGGCTTTTTCCACAGCCACCCATGAATTCTAGGAAAGGCGGGGACATGCAAACCTTCTACCCCTAAACTATTCAGTTTTCTAGATGCAAAACAGAAGTAAGGTACAATTTAGGCAATGATTTATTAAAAAAATACATTGTGACAATACACAACAGAAAGTGGAACAGAAGTAAAAGATTAAATAAAGTGAAAAATAACGAACATCACCCTACAATATCAATTTAATGCAACTGAGACAAAATTCATAATCTAAAACAGTTTTATTTATTTATTTATTTATTTATTTATTTTCAGTTTACTCTACAGCTAGACTTTGTCCTAGCTTACATTTAAAAGTCATTGGTGAAATTGACGTCTTTCTTTCCGATTTAAGAAAAAAAAAAAAAACAATATTGTATGAGACCGGAAAAAAAGCACATTGTAACTGTCAAAGACAGTGTGAAAAAAACAATCCATCTCACGTTCACTGTGGTTTGTATGTTCACAAAAAAATCTGCATTGTTTGCAGTTAGAATGGGGGGGGGGGGGGGGGGGGGGGTGCAACAGCACAATCTTCTAAGAATAACAAACATGCATTATCTGCATTGCATCAGAACATTCATATATAAAAGTACCATTCCTGCACATCATATGCATGCTCAGTTAAACCATGGAATGACATTACTGTGTGCATACAACATGCTGGACAGCAGATGTTTTAAGATGTTAAATACTACTCAATACAACCGTTGACTTAAACCTCAAACACTTGGTAACTTTTATTAAGTGCATAGCGACGCTCACCCCACTGCCTGGTTACAGCAGCATGGGGGAGCTCACTGCTGAGGAGTTGGAGTGGACAGAGCTTCTCCTCTCTGATGGTTCTCTGCTGATTTGAGGACATTTTCCGTAGCTGAAACAGATGGGGAACCACTTCTTCATTATCCTCAGAACCTGTCTTGAAAATTTCTGACTGACCCAAGTGTAAATGAGCGGGTTCAGGCAACAGTGAATGAAAGTAATCGTTTCGGTCCACTGCATTGCCAAGTTAATGTTAGCCATCTCGTCGCACCCAGAGAAATAGACCAGTGTTTGTAAATAGCGCAGGAAGATGACGACGTTGTAAGGGGCCCAAAAGATGAAATATACGGTGACCACTAAAAGAACGATTTTGACGGCTCTTCGCTTTTTTGACAGTCGCGTGCGTAACACAACTGGGATCACTTGAGAGTATGAGAAGATCATCAAAGCGAGAGGAAGGATCAGGCCCAGTATGTTCTGCTCCAGATACATGAACTGTTTCCACACTGTACCGTCTGGAAAGTCTGGCGCACACGTATTGTGTTCCACACGCGTGAAAACGATGGTGGGTAAGGAGGCGCAGAAACTGGGAAACCACACGAATCCCATCAGAATCACGGCCGCCCGGAATGAACGAAGGGGGATTTTTTTCACTCGTGTACAGACGATGGACACGTAATGGTGCATGGTTATGATCATTATGGAGAAGACGCTGCCGTAGAAGCCGAGCGCATACATCACCGTCACTACCCGACACATGAAGTCACCAAACGTCCAGTAGGACACGGCTGCATAGTGGGCCCAGAAAGGAAGCGTCAGGACAAAGAGGATGTCTGACAGTGCAAGGTTAAAGAGACACATGTCAGCCATGGTACACTCCTTACGGTTTTTGGCGATTACACAAACCACCAGCCCATTCCCAATGACGCCAACCAAAAACACCAAACTATACAGGGCAGGCAGGAAGACTTGGCCAAAATCCCTCACACTGGAGTTGTCACATAGTCCTCCATCTTTATCGGCTCTGGAGTCATATTCACTGTAATCGTCTGAGTTGTTTTGGTCGCCTCCCATTTCTGCACATTTATCTGTGGGCAGACAGTATACAGATGTTAACAGATGCAGTCTAAATTTTACAGGTCTAATTATGTAAACAAATCTAATGTGACTCCATATAAATCACCAACAGAATAACAATGTCCACATACAAACAAACTTATGGTGATTGCTGCCCAACTAATCTTACATCATTATCGTAATTTATGCGCATATACACATACACTCGGTGGGGGAAAAGGAGCAAGAGAGAGGGAGGGAGAGAGAGAGAGAGAGAGAGAGAGCGAGAGATCTAACCAAAAAGTAAAAACTGGTCGAAGGACCGTGTCAGGCTATTACTGGAGAGTAATTTAATTTAGCGCAGCAGAACGCAGCAAACAACACACGTGCCGCTGGGGCGCTACTCGACCGTCTATCAATATTAATTCAGCATGATCAACAGTCAGGGGTCATGTAGCCTCCATTTTGACAGATGGACATTTCTAAAAGTGCCATTTACACTTTCCTTTTCCAAGTTATTTAATGGCGTTCCAGTATATATCACATATGCTTTTTATATGATTCATCTAAATAGCACAATTAAAATTACATAGCAATATACGAAAAGACGATCAAATGAATTTCTTTAACCTTTCAGTTTTTTTCTTGTCCCGGAACTTTGCCAGATCTGGAATACAGTGAAGGCCTACTATTACTGTTACATGTTTCTCACACTTCCCTGGCAATCGGACCCTCAGACAGCTCGCTCGCTTTGAACAACAGGATGGTGTCAAGAATTTCACAGTGCTACAGTGACATCTGCTGGTATGTTTGAGTACAACCAATGAGAATTGCAGTTAACTTATTCCATTCTATCACATTTAAATAACTTTTCCAGCACGTCTGTTTGCAAATGTTCCAACAGATTATCTCAAATTTTGTGCGTGCATTCATGTGGATTTTACTCCCCCCTGCCCCAAAAAAACTTGAGATGCAATAAATTCCATTGCCCTAGCTCAACCTTTTCAAGTTTTTTTTTTCAAGTTTAATATCGGATTCTTAGGGATAGCTTTCTCACATGTACAGTATCACAAATATGAATAATAATTTTTTTAATTATCATAATCAATGCAAGGGATTTCAGAATACAATGCAATTGTTAATACATGAAAATCGCATACAATGTGACTTTTTACTTTGAGTAGCACGCGTACGTAAAAGCTCTCAATAAAAGCACTTACTAATGTGCGTCTTCACTAGTTGTCTGACGACGTCCCTCTGGGCTGCAGTCTATAATAACTGCCGGTAAAGTGACGTATGTCACGGCTTTTGACAATTCTATAACTTCCTTCCTACGGAGGAGGGATTTAAGATACTAACAGAAAAATGACAGCTCAGCGTGTGAATATTGACATCAAATAATCCCAGCCCTTGAAAAACATCCAGATAAAATTACAAATCTCTGAATTAAAACGGTACATTGCTTTTCTGAATGACTGAAATTCACAACATTGTCGTTGTCTCTCCCAGAACATCTGTGAACTCTTGTTAGCTTTTCTTTCTTTTTTCTTTTCTTATATTAACAATAATTTTTTTATTAAAAATAAAATGTATTAATGATATTAAAGGGACACGGTGTCCACAATAAGCCGTAAGGAGCTCTCTCAACATGGTTTGAAAAATAGGCTGCTCTATAATACTCAGGAAATTAATGGGTTTGTTTGGCGTGCGCGATCTCAATCAAAACGTTCTTTGATTTAAAAAAAAAAAAAAAACCCTCTATAAACTGTGTTTTGCTATACTATAACACCTAACATCGTGTAGGCAACTTAAAAAAATCGCAACTTGTTGAACAGTTTATTTGACATTTTCAGGCATACATACTTACTCTAAATATACACAGAAGATAACAAAAATATTCTACACGTATGTTTACCATGGCCACCGATCCTGTAAATGCAAAATTAAATATTCCCATGAGTCTCTGTTCATCAAATATATTCACGAACAGTTGGTGTGGAAAGACACATTACGCCCCCTTGTGGCAAGAATTTGGAGTCGTGCTTTAGACAGGAATGAGTCCAAATACATTTCTATATTTTGATGGTCCATAAGTAATGACTGGTGGCTCTGTAAATGGGTTTTCAGCTCTGCTGATCTTGAAGAGAGTAAAAGTTAACCCAATCCCATGTAATTAAAAGCTTTGCTACAGACTTGGTTGTAAACGTATGCCTTTTATTTAATATTAAACGGTATGCCTGAGCAAGAAGTCATAGCCCAAAACAGATAAGGTGCTGTAGTTCTATATTTGCACGCCATGTAAGTGTGACGTTTCCTTCTCTCCGAGAGCCTAAGTGAATACTCTAGACTGCCGAGTCCAGCTGCCACTAGGTTTATAAAGAAAAGTGGGCCGGTCTTATGGGGAGGAGGGAGGCGGGAGGGTGCACAGTGGCAGCGAATCAAATGGAGACTTGTTGAATAATAAAGAGAAAGGATGCTGGGAACGGTTTTTGAACAATCATTTCAGTAATACCTCTTCAATAACCCGACATAAGACTGATAATTATTTCAGTGAAAGTGCACTGGATTGACAGAAGATGGTTGTAGTTATAACCAAAAAGGGACACAACTGGAAAGAAAGGGTATATCTTGATTTAGGAAGTAACTCAATTTGAATGAAACAGTGAGATAAGTTTAAGAATATATGAATTTTTGGCACTTTGAAACGCTGAAAGTAAGTGCTCGTGCTTTAATTACATTATAGTCAGGGTCTCTTTTTGCCCGGCGGCTTATGCGTGGCATTTCCCTTTGCTCGCAGGCCAGTGCTGTTGGTTGAGAATTCCCTACGAGTCTGATTGACACTGTACTGCTGAAGAAGGCGGGTTCAGACTATACTAAGAGCAACGGTAGACGGATTATATGAAAACTCCGGTCGGTTTACTAAAGGACCTCGTCGCTGTTGAAAGAATATTACCTGTGTTTAAACTGATGTAAGTACTCTGCGTGATTTCATACACTACATTTTAGCTCTTCAGAGAAATGTACACTGGCTACTTTGTTCCTGCAACCTCAACTGGTTGTCGGTGGCTACAGCTGTTGACAGTAGACAGGTCTGGAAGCGACAAGTGTGTAGTGTGAACAGTGACATTTCGGAATCGCGCATCGTTCCAAGTTTCCTGGGAAACTGATTAAACTTCAGCCCATCTCGTGTTAACGATTTCAAGTAACTCGATATTATCTATTTAGCCGCGATTGAAAGCAAGTATACTCCACGAAGTTCTCTAATTCAGAAGTCCTCTAATTAGTTTAATTTAATCGGGAGCCGTTATATGCATTGATGATCGTTTTGCCCTCCGCAGAGGTGTAATGAGAGTTTTCAAAAAAGGTCATATTATTGGCACATTTTTTTTCCAGGTCGCTTCATTATCAATGGGGTTGAAGAGAATTCCAGTGTCCTTGTTTGGACGGCATAGAAATAAGGCGGGCGACATTTAAAAGTGGATATAACTGCGGACAGCGTCACCGCGAAGCTATGGAACTCGGAGCCAACTCATCTACTAAACCACCTACAGGGTAAGAGAGAAGAATAGACTGTCTCATCAAAATGTACAGCACTAACTTTTCCACTGTCCGCAAGAAAAAATACTATTAACTGTTAACCGTCCAAAGTAAGAAGTTTACTTCGTTTGTGTCGCGGTCCTTAAATCAGAAATGACTGCACCGACTGTGATTCAGAATAGAAGTATAATTCGCTGGTTTTCAGATGACTAAATATTGCTTTTTAAGGTCTTATACAACAATACTTAAAATCGCTAAGGCAAAATCGTTGATTTTGAAAAACTGTATTTCAAGCTGACATCTCGTTTGAACGGAGCCCCGTTTTGTTCATTCATTGTAGCATAAGCAATGCTTAGGAGGTATAAGATGAAACGACATAGCATTGCTGTATTGTTTAAAGTGGAAGATTTGGCATCTGTCATCAAAAGTTTAAACGCTATTAAAACATAATAATGAACAAACAAACAAATTGTTTGCTGCGTTCACCGCCACAGAACACGACGCGAGAAAACAGCCGTACACCACTCTAAAAAGTGTCTTTTGTGCGTGAGAATGAGTTTGTCCTGTAACTGTGGTTCTATTGTCACTCCTGTTGTCAGTGCAGTGTGTATACCCTCCATTTCATCAAACGCTGTTGCACTGAAGGGGGGGGGGGTGTTATACTGTTAGCTGAGATTTGAAGAGGAGGTTTGAAGCGTTTCTTTATTGAATGGGCACCAGTTGAGTCATAATGTCACATAAATGAAATGAATGACCTTATTAATAGGAAAAACAAACATCATCAGTTCATGTGTAGTTAATTCTATCTAGACCTTGTGTTGTTTTGCCAGTCCCTTTTGTGAACGAGTCAAAAACTCTTCGCAGCCGCTGGGGCTTCATGTCTCATGGAAGTCTCTGGTTTTGGCAGGTACAGTTATTCAAATTGGGCCCTTAACAGCAAAAGAGAGCATGCTTTGTGATCTTTCAACTGTAGCCTCTTGTCCTTTATGTAACCAGACCCCACTGGGGCTGCAAAAGCGCTTGCTGATTGTGGTTATTTAAAGCGAGCAGTTGCTAAACATTCTCATCCATATCTCTCTCTCTCCGCTCTGTTCACACACATGCAGGCTGCTGATTCATCTGTAGGTAAAATCAATAGTTTCTGTCAAACAGAGACTGAACTCTGAAGTGCACTTAAATGTAATGGACTATTGTACATTTCAGATCAGGTACAATTACATGAAAATCTACAAAGTGCATATTGCTTTGTATAAAAACAAACAAACAAACAACAGAAAACAGGAAAAAACTTTCTTTGTTTTGAGATGAGTTTGTCTGGTATTGATTTGCGTTGCTGGAGTCACAACCTGTTCTGAGCAACAAATGAACCTTTCTGTTTGGGAAAGAGTTCTTGTGTTCTCAGTCTTACATCTGGCCACAAATTGGTTTGTGTTTTTGTTCATGTATAGATTTGTTTACTTCATTACCAGCGTATGTTCATCACTGAAACATGGCCAAAATCACAGGCGTTTCCTTTTTATTTATTGTTTGTTGAAATTAAATTGACAGCACCCAGAGGTCACTTAGATTCTCCTGTGTTGCTGTCGTCACAGACTGAGCAGTTACCCCCCCCCCCCCCCCCTTCACCCCACCCTGTTTTCCTCATAAACCTGTGGTTGAAAATACTGCTTTTTTAGGTGATAAAAGGCTCATGTTTGTGTCTGGGCGACCGGCTTTTGAAATTGGAGTGTGCAATTTTAAGTCTGGCTCTTAAAAGCAGTGAGCGGTCAAATGGTGACGTAGGACCTGCTCAGCAACTGAAATGCACACACACACACGCACACACACATTTCCACACACACACACACACTTCCACACACACACACACACACACACACACACACACACACACACACACACACAATGCCTAGCCTCTAATCAATAACAAGAAGACCAGACAGCCATTCCTCTGCCTTGCTGTGCTTTCCAAAGCCCTGGACATTTCTGCAAATCTCAACTCAGTATCAGACAGCTTCCCCCCTTACACGGCGGGCTCCTTCCCGTGCTGTTGTGTACTGTATTCTGTGGTACAACGACCTCTTAATCAAAGAAAGAAATGCATCAGAAAGAGAAAGCTCTTTAAATAACAGAAACACGCTGTAGCAAAGTCTTGTCCTAATGTACGCTTTGTTTACTTGGTGGCTTTGCGCCTGAGGAGCTTTGAACAGTTTTAGGCTCATGTATGCCATTTAGCTCTGTGTGTGTGTGTGTGTGTGTGTGTGCGTGTGTGTGTGCGTGCGTGCGTGCATGCGTGCGTGCGTGTGTGTGTGTGTGTGTGCGCACACACAGCATTCTCAATTAGTGACTGAGTGTTTTCTCCTCTCCATGTGTTTGGCATGTGAAGGCAGGGGGTAGAAGGTGGAGGGGGCCTGTGTTTGAAAAAAAAAAAAAACTGCCTTTCTTCCTACTTATTGATGTGGTGTACAGTGGTTCAATAGTAAAGATTCTTGTCTCACAAACATAAAATGAAACATGAAACTTCAGTTATCAGCCCTAGGCCTCCTGTGACGTCATCCACTCCTTGTTCGACCGACTCCTTCTGAATACTGCTAGCCTGTGGCTTCTCCAGCACTGGAGATGAGATGTGTTCCAAATCAAACAGAACACAGAACAGACTCAGTCAGTAGTCTGCTCAGGTTGGGCCTCTTTGTCTTTGTAATGGATGAAACATCTTCTGCTCTGCTCTCTGTTATAATTACAGCCATTTGAGGTGTGTTGACAGAGTAGTTGCTCTCAACAGACCCAGACAAGACAACTGGATGTCACCATCCTCCCTGTGAAAAGCACAGTTGTTCTTTGAATTGTTTGATGCGCATAGGTTTTTTTTTGTTTTGTTTTTTCATCGCCATCATTATCTAGTGTTTGCTTTTGCCCTATGAGGTCAAAGGTCAGGTTTACTCAGAGCTTTCGTAGTGTTGTTGTTGTCTTTGTTTTGCATGGCCGTGCTTTACAGCTCAAACACGGGACGTGTTACGGCCCAGCATCCGGTCACAGAAAAATACCATCGTTATCACATCGTGGTTTTTTTTTTTTAATGAGCCTTTGACCATGTATCCTCATATGCCTTGGTAACTGGTCAGTTAAAGGCCTTGTTATGTAAAGAGAGTTTTGACCTCAGAGCCTTGGGTCACCCCGTATATGATCAGGAGCTTTTTCCCCCAGATACAACGCACCAACCAGTTTATGTCTCATCTGAGAACATATCTGTCACTGGAGCAAACGTCGTACTCATCTGTTAGTCACAAACTGATGTTAAAGAAATGTTTTTAAAGAGTAAGAATAAGACGATCCTCTTGAGGGAGCATTTGGGGCTTGGATTGTGTGTGTGTGTGTGTGTGTGTGTGTGCGTGTGTGTGTGTGCGTGTGTGTGTACAGTCATACACAGGAGTAGAGTGGAGAATATGTGCATGCTTGCCTGTGTCTGGTCCTCCCTCAAGGTTACTTAAAATAGACTGCTACTGATAGTGTTATCCACTGATCATTACACACACGCACACACACACACATGCATGCACACACCCTACACTTGCTTCACAGACACACCCAGAATGGGCCAGTAGAGCTAAAAGGCGAGGCTGACTGGTAGCTGATATAAAAATCTTGGAATTCCTTTCTTTCGTTTTTACAGCTTCTTTTTTTTTTTTTCTTTTTTGTGCCGTTCAAAGTTCTTTGAAAGTTCTTGAATGTATCGCTGCACAAGGGGGCCTAAGCGGTTTCAGATGCTTCTATGGTTATAACCCAATCAAGAATTTTCAAAACAACCGCAAAGGTTTAATGATTCTAACCACAGCGGCATATACTTTAGCATTTCATTACAAAAGACACACTTCTATAACGCGATGAGACAAGCTGAAAAGATGATGTAAAATGAAAATAGAGAAGAGACTGACTCGTCGGTCAGAAACGAGAGTTTGAAAGAAGAGAGGCATAGTCCACACTGTTGGCGACGGAACAAGCCTGAAAATAACCCGCCGTGCTCTTTATTGACGATCCGACGTAAAAATATCGACTCCTCCGGCTATGCTCGGATTTAGCTCCATATTACTGACGGTAAATGTGTGGCTTCCATGAACACAAGCTGATGACAAAGTATTCGTTACACCCCCCCCCCCCCGCCACCCCCCCCCCCTCTTTTCTCACTCTGAGGCTTCGTTTGGGAACTCTGGATAAGATTTGTGGGGGGGGGGGGGGGATACGCATGTTACTCGCAGAGTTGTTAAAAGGAAACTCGACGTGCTGAAGTAAGGCTAACGCGTTTAACCCTGTTTTGTGTGTGTGTTCCTGTGCGTGTTGAGTTCAGTCCACTGCCCCCTGTGTATGAGGGCTCGTTATGTGGCGTGTCTATTTTGGGACGTCCGTCAGGAGGTGCTGTCAGAGGAGTGTTTGGTATGCCGTCCAGGAGACTGGACTGTTATGACTGAGTGGAGCAAATGTGTGTCTTCCAAAACCACAGGGCCTCTCTCTCTCTTTGGGCGCAGTATCCATAAAGCACAGCTTTTAAGATTTCCATCAAATGGTCAAGGACTCCTTTTTCGGTCAAACAGTTAAGGAGGCCATATTCGGTCAAACGGGTAAGGACACCTTCTGTCGTAATAACCATTTGGCCTACTGCCAATAAAATGACAAGTGATTCAGTCATCTTTGGGTCATCATGACAGTTTATCTTGCCAGAGTTAGTTAATCTGGTCATAGATTTCATAGATTGATTTGAAAGTTGAATTCTGAGCGTCAAAATCAGTTTGTAGAAAAGACAAGAACAGGCTGAAATGTGCCAAGTAACTTATCATATCTAGAAGATATATGATGTACAAAAACAGTACGGCCTGTCACTTTGTCGCCATAGCAACAGCTGTAAACAAACACTAACACTGCTTCACTTATTGTGCAGCAGGGCTTGTCAATAAAGAAATAAAATCGATGAAGAAATAAAGCTGGTGTGGTTGATTCAGGCTTCAGTGAAGGAACCGAGCGGCGTCCAGGAGAGCAGAAGTCGGTGAGGTTTCGTGCCTTTGTTCTCCCCTCAGGGATCTGCGATAGGGGAAAAAGTAATTACGAAGCCGCAACTGGAGCCCGTTCCTAATTTACTGGGCGCTGTGGGAAATATGGAACAGACTAATTGTTATTTCTCGCTGTTCCTTTGCCTCCGCCCTGCTGCTCACATCCTGGTGGGAGTTTCCCCCTTAGTCTAGGACACCGACAGCTGCGGTTTGTGTTCACCTGTTTAGAAGGGGACCTGTTCAGGAAAGGTTTACCTGAGTTGCGGCTCCAGGGAGATGTTCCTGAAAGTGAAGCTTTGTGAAAACTCAGAGTTAGTTAACTCAGAGTAAATTGTATACCTCCTAATAGAAGAGCCCTTTTGGCTGCATGCTCCTAGCAAAACAAACCCACAGGGGTCTTCTATTGGGAGGTTTACTACTTGCTCTGAGTTAACTAACTCAAAGTTTTCACTAAACCCACTTTCTGGAATACCCCCCAGGTGAGGTGTGTCAGAGAGAGAGTCTGTGACATGGGTTTCCTCAGAGGAAGAGGTCCCTTACCCTGCGATCCTAAACCAGTCTTAGCCAGTGCTGAATTCATTGATTCCTTTAGACTGTTTATATTGTTCAAATATGGATTTGTAATGTTATTGAATTTGAAATGAACTTTCACAGTTTTGAATGACTGTGATTTTGTCCAGATGTTTTTGATGGTGAAAAAAGTTTGCCCTCCAATGAGTGTGGAGAGGTTTATGTAGAAAATGTAAGTGGAAAAAGAGAAAGCAAACGAAAAAAAAACCCCAAAAACGTCCAAAGTCAAAATATCAGCGGTGTGTCAGTGAAGTTACTGTATAGGCCTGGCGTTACCAAGCAAAACAGATATTGGAAATTAAAGGAGAATAATCCATATATGCTAAAAAATATCCACAACGTTAATCCAGTTTAGATTACCTGGGAACTCTGGTGCTGTTCTGTGAACTGGATGATAATGTGGAGCGTGTAAGCACTGGGCTGGGTTTTCTTTTGCCTTCACAGGAAGCACCAGTCACCAGTGACCCACTGAAAACGACTCATGATTATATAATACAAACAATCACTCTGGAGATGAATTTGATAAAGTCACAGAACTTTGTCTGAATGAGTCTTGATGGCTTTGAAGTGCAGTCAGAAATGCTCTGCAGTTTTTACTAATTCGTGAACCTCTTAGCGCTAATCTTTGACTCTTGGCTGTTGCTGCAAAAAAAAAAAACAAACAAAAAACACACACACACACACTCTGGATAAGAAAGACTCTGTGGTCCACGTTTCTCGATATTGTGCAGAACTGTCACTGCTGTGATCAGTTTTAATCCAGTTCAAAGCCTTCAGGATGTTCTCATGACGTAAAGTCACAGTGAGAGAGAGAGAGAGAGAGAGAGAGTGAACAAGCACCATCCATACCAAGGGATTAGGATCAGGGCTCAAAGAATCAGCCAATTAGGTGATCACATGTCCATCTGCTCTGACTCTGAGGGACTTGGTCAATGCTCTAATGCCTTTCTGAGGACAGGAAGCCTGAGCACTGAGTCAGCAGCACACACATACGCTCATACAAACAGGTTAATCACAGTGCTGCATATGAGCGGAGCAACCCGTGGACCCATGTGACCTGTTACTGTACTTAAATGGCCTTTTTCGAGAATCGGCACATTATTAAAGGGTTTTCATTATTGGTCCATTATTAAATGGACTTCTTTCCTTCCACCCAACTACATTTCAAGGTAAAACACCCTATTTTTGACTCCGCTACATTTATGCAACCTCTGTTGTTCCTTGTTATTTTGGAGAGGAAAGAAAAAATATATATAACATATATATCCTTTATTAGCCTGCAGTAAGTAAACAGTTTATGTGTTGCTTGGCAACAGTTTTGTTGATGGCAACGCAAATAGAACCAATTTTAATTGATGGAGCTGAATAAATGACAAATATCATAATCTGTTGACTCATGTTACCATGTCTACGGCCGCATCACAGCTATGCTGATATCCGTTATAACAGCACTCCCTCTTGTGTGATAGTGCTTAACTATCAGAATCAGAATTCAGTTTATTGGCAAGTAGGTATACCCATACGAGGAACTTTTCATGGTGTGTTGGTGCACCACACAAAGACATCACTAGATGCGTGCTTTGAGGTTTTTTTGTTTCTCTGTTTTTCATTGTTCAGCATATTTGTACCATAGTTCTCTCTCTCTCTCTCTCTCTCTCTCTCTCTCTCTCTCACACACACGCACACACACACACACACACATACACACACACACACACACACACACACACACACACAATTTAATTATTATTTGAAGTTCATCGCCTTTATGATTTATGCCAACTTTTTTTAAAGAATACTAAAATGAAAGTTTGCTCATTCTTAAATCCTACTTATTTCATTGTCTACAGACACTCAGATCTTCCCAGTGGAAATTATTCACCTACGTGTTGACTACTCATGATAATGTTGATTGGCATAGATGTCCAACTGATTGAATAGGCTTGTAGTAACAGATCTATGTGGCATCTTCTGATGGTATGCTAGGGAACATCATTAGTGACCTGGGCTCCTTGGGTGTCTCACATCTTTCAACATCAGGCACCATCACCCAGGTAACCCAGCTGAGGTTCATCAGGAACCTTCACCCAGGTAACCCAGCTGAGGTTCATCAGGAACCTTCACCCAGGTAACCCAGCTGAGGTTCATCAGGCACCTTCACCCAGGTAACCCAGCTGAGGTTCATCAGGAACCTTCACCCAGGTAACCCAGCTGAGGTTCATCAGGCACCTTCACCCAGGTAACCCAGCTGAGGTTCATCAGGCACCTTCACCCAGGTAACCCAGCTGAGGTTCATCAGGCACCTTCACCCAGGTAACCCAGCTGAGGTTCATCAGGCACCTTCACCCAGGTAACCCAGCTGAGGTTAATCAGGAACCTTCACCCAGGTAACCCAGCTGAGGTTCATCAGGCACCTTCACCCAGGTAACCCAGCTGAGGTTCATCAGGAACCTTCACCCAGGTAACCCAGTTGAGGTTCATCAGGCACCTTCACCCAGGTAACCCAGCTGAGGTTCATCAGGCACCTTCACCCAGGTAACCCAGCTGAGGTTCATCAGGAACCTTCACCCAGGTAACCCAGCTGAGGTTCATCAGGCACCTTCACCCAGGTAACCCAGCTGAGGTTCATCAGGCACCTTCACCCAGGTAACCCAGCTGAGGTTCATCAGGCACCTTCACCCAGGTAACCCAGCTGAGGTTAATCAGGCCTCAGCTTGTGCCTTGGGACGGGCGGCCCACACATCCCCTCTCTTGATCCAGAGCCATCTGGAGGTTTTCTCTGTGGTTGTAGATGCCCCTCATCTTCCTCTCACTGATGATGCCAGCGGCTGCGAAGACCTAGCGAAGGGACTGCCTCGCCAAAAACTTCCGCACCTTACCTTCACTGGCAAACACCTGGCACCACGACATTGTCTGTTTCAGTCACTGCCCACTGCCTTCACATCTTTCTCTTCTTCTCATTGGCCGCCTCTAGAAGGACATTAGAGCCTTCTCAAAATGGGTAGATTAAACGAGGAAAGAACAGTCGTAATTACCGAAGCAATGTAGTAACATTATATAACCAAAATACATCACTTAGCACCTAAGTACATTTAAAAGTTACTTTAACTGAAGTTACTTTACCTCCACTGTAAATTTAAATGGAGGAGTTCAACTTTTATTGGAGTATACGAATGCTCTCTCAACTTTCACTCAAGCACAGGATTCGTGTACTTCGTCCACCCCTGGTTAGTCATTTGAATCGGTTACTAGCTTCACTCCATGTCCATTTCTGAGATAGACTTTGAAACAGTTGGTTGTCACATATTTTGTCTCATTATCTGGTTTTCAAATTCAGTCTTTACCGTACATTTTGCCTTAAGAATTCCCTTGCGATTTATTCAGAATGAGATCTCAAATTTATTGCCGCTTATCTTTCCAGTCCTATATAAACCACTGACTAAGCACTTTCTGAGAGCCAGTTCTTGATCCTGCTCCACAGAACACACAGAGGAACTGTAGAGGGCTTGTGTGCGTGACTGCTCTGCTCCAAGATGATTTTCTCTCTGTTTTCCAGTCCTCCCAGTTCTACTCCTCCCTCTCTCCCTCGTTCCCAGTTGAGGGTGAGTAATTGGTCCCAGTACGTCTGGGTGTTTGTAGCCCAGGCCTGGTGTTTTCCGTCTCCCCTTGGGAGAAGCGACTCTGTTTGTTCCAGCGGCCAGTGGAACTTAAAGACCGCCAGTCTTGTCAGGCTTGCGTGTGGGCGGCCAAAGCTGGAGTGCGGCATTCTGGGAAGGCGGTGGGTGTGAAGATCGTCTAATACCACAGCACTCTGTGTAACACCCTGTCGCGGCCTGTCTAACCCAACACACCCCAACGGAGAAAGACTCTGTCATTATCCAAACTGAGGAACATTTAAAATTACAAACCTATTTTAAAGAACACCACTCGCTAGCATAACGTAACATGCACTACAGAAACCACAGCAAAACACGTGTGTCTGTTGAGGCTGAATGGTCCTTTTCCACTCTGATATTTAGCTGAGCTGTTTTTTAAAGACATGTGGCGTGGTTATTTCTTCTTCTTTTTCTTTTTTATCACAAGACTTGGTTTGTTTTTCTAGTGTTTCTTCAAAAAGTGCAGGACGCACCAGTTTGTCTAAGGGAGCGAGGCAGAGCTGGTGCCGTGTGAGCTGCCAAACTGGGCGTGGTCACAGTCCGTCGAGCGACCTGTAACAGGAGACGCGTGACAGATGCTGAATCGGGAGGCAGCATGCCTAGCAACCGTAAACAAATGCCAGTGTGGAGTCAAATGTCCCTCCGCTCCTGTGGATTCGTATGGGTCATTCAGTTTTCGTGTGAGGCTTGAATCATAAATTTACTGGTATTTGGATATGGAGAGAGAGAGAGAGAGACCCCCTCTCCATCTCTCTCTCTCTCTCTTTCTCTCTCTCTCTCTATCTGTCTGTCTCTCTCTCCCTATCTCTGTCCTGGAGTGTAAATATAGGTTGCCACGAGAACACCATGACTCCCAAAAGGCATTTGTGCTGCTGTTGCTCCCCATGGAGTGGTTTAGTGTGTGTGTGTGTGTGTGTGTGTGTGTGTGTGTGTGTGTGTCTGTCCATGTGAATGTGTGTGTGTGTGTGCGTGTGTGTTAACTTGATTTTTTCCCGAATGCTGTATAAAAGTCAAGAGGCCAGAGTAAGAATTCAGAAAGGCAAAACATGTGAAGGCAAGATGAAAAGGGATTCAGGGCGTACAGTTTCATAGTTTTACACAGAGTGTGTAATTGTTTAAACGTGTTGATTATGCTGTGAGAATCTACCACGTGCTGTTAACGTACAGCTGAACGTGCAGTCAGTGAAAAGAAATCTGTTTGAACGACTGTCCAAGAAGTCATGCATGAGTGTTCAGAAAAAAAGCAATATGCTCAGACACACCTAGTTTACTCATGTTACTTTTTTAAATATATGAGTTTTTGTTTAAAAAAATATATATATCATATAACCATTTCCTCCATTTTCAAAGCTGAGGTCAGCATAAACGCTACCTCCTACAACTCAGTCATATCATTTCCGTTCCTGACTAAACCACCTCACACATCTGAATAAACTCTCCAAACAGGTCTCCTTTTTTTAAACACGAGATCTCATGGAAATTACGACTTAACATAGGACTGCAGTGTGGCTGTTCTTATAATAGCTCTTTCATTTTTTGAAGCGGAAAAATGACTATGCATTGCTGAGAGCTGAATCCTACCCTTCACCATTGGATGAAACACAAACAGAGAGAGAGAGAGAGAGAGAGAGGGCCCTGAATAAAAGCAGGATTAATGTGGCTTGATAAAGGTGGTATTGTTTGTTACGGACTCTCCCGTCTGACTGTTTGCAGGTCACATCCCATGCTCCAGTTGCACAGGGAGTTCTTCCAAAACCCTTCCTTCTCACTGATTTGTTCTGCTCATTAACGGACCAGAACCGACCTCCATACCGACAGCGTTCCATTTTGTACTGGTAAACGGCCGAGTGGCACTTCAGTTCTCTGCTGCGCAAGTTCACCGTCCTGCACTCTTAACACATGCCCACAATACTGTATTCTGCACAGAGTTATTGGGCAACCTATGATTGTGACTTAACTTGACTCAATATATTGGGAAAGAATAAAGCATGTCGAAATGTAGGTCAAGTGCGCAGGCTCTGGTGTTTTACCTATTTATGTGTGAAATATCACGCATACCACTTTAAGAAGTCGTGTGTCCAGTTTAATCTGGGCTGAGTGAAAACTCAAAAGGGGCTGAAAGTTGAGAGGTCTGTGAAGGGTTTTGGTTGAAGAGAAAAGGAGCTTTGTTTTGTGTGCTGGGTGAATCAAAGACTGATTGGCAAATGACTCTTTGAAGACCTCCAGTGACGGCTTTTTCGCCTGAAGAGTTTATATTTCCTAGGGACAAGAAAGGAGTTTGTAAGCCCTGCCACCTTGGTGTGTGCTTCTAGAAAAGTACGGTTACCATAACGACCACAGAACAAGACCCTGGGTTCTTACAAAACAGAAAAATCATAGTGAATATCCAAATTAAACTTGTAAAACACTGTGTCCCCTCTGGGTCATT
Organism: Chanos chanos; assembly: GCF_902362185.1. Classification (NCBI taxonomy): domain Eukaryota; kingdom Metazoa; phylum Chordata; class Actinopteri; order Gonorynchiformes; family Chanidae; genus Chanos; species Chanos chanos. The sequence continues at coordinate 45,446,362 of NC_044502.1, forward strand.
ATTAGCAGGTTCATTTCTGTTGTGCAGCAAAAATCTTGTGTTCCTCATTATATTTTGGACAGACTGGATTAAGTTACTCACTGGATTTGGTTTAATTTACGGTGACTTTCAAGACATTAAAGGAATTAGGTAATATTGTTTTTGTTGTTGTCGTTATTCATATTAATTTTGCTAATGATACTACATTTCTCTAACTGAGCTTTTCATGTGTTCATGAGTTCATGTGTATGGGGTGTGTTTTATTGTAGTAGTGTGCTTGTCTTTGTAATTGTTTATTGGTTATGTACAGATTTTGTTTTGGCATATTAATTAGTGGGCTGGAAATGGGTCATGTTTAGAGAGTGTGTGTGTGTGTGTGTGTGTGTGTGTGCATGTGCGTGTGACACAGAATCATACAACGCCTGCTGTCACTAAACGTTGGTGCTTTCATTTTCTCTGCACTCCTATTGTGTTAAGTAATCTTCCCATTGTGTTAAGTAATCTAGACAATTGAATGGGTCTGTCTGTCTTTTCCCCAGTAGAATGCTTGTGTTTCCCACATGTTAAACCTCTTGGTTCTTGGACATCCTGTATCATAACCTCTTCATTTAAATTTTTACAGAAAAGCTGAGAACATGTCACTGGAGATGTTCAGTCATTTGCATTACATTTGGCTGGATTTAAATAGAGCTATATCGGTCGTGTCGCATCTGTTACTGGGAAACTTGTATTCAAAGCACTGGCTTTGTTGAGTTTCATTTCTTCAGGCCCTGTTTTGTTGCTAGGCTTTTTGTTCGACTGAAAACACCTTTGTCTCATGCAGTCTTGGAACTCTAGCTAGAAAACAGGTCTCAGCCAATGCAAGGGTTTTTTTTTCATTTGTTTGTTTGTTTGTTTTGTTTTTTTGTCACTGAGAGATTCTCCTTAACGAGTGCCCATTGTAGATGGAATGGAATGGAATGTTTTCTTATACAAAGAGATTCAGTGGTTCACCAGACCACGTCTCCCAGTACAGAGGGTTTGACTGACGCCTTCTCAGAGTGGATCCAAACAAACCAAGTGAAAGAGAGTGAGCAGTGAATTTATTTGGGTCACGGAATGTGGCGGCACCCATACAAAGACTAATCTTTTAATCAGGCTAACCACACACGCACACACACACACACACACTGTGCAATGACTGGAAACAGCCAGGTTACTTCAGCGCTACCTCTCTTCACACCTCCTACTCATCAGACAGGGTCTCAATCGCAGCTTAGCCCAGCGAGACTCATACTGTGAGTGTGTGTCTGATACACTGTAGCGGTAATCCCTCAGGATAAACACCAGTGGCGTCAGCTACCATTGTTGGACAGGGGGGAAGGAAGTTACCTGGTGACTCGGAGGGTTGTGAGTTTGTACCCCAAGCTTGACGGTTCACCGCTGATGAGGCCCTGAGCAAAGGTTTTAAACCCAAAGTCACTCCGGAGGCATGCGGTATCTGCAAGTCGATCCGGAGAGGACGAAAAGTGCGAACTAAACGAATTAATGCGGTACTGCAAGCGAAAAGGGATGCAGGTGTGTTGGGGGGGAATTAGCGTTGATGCTAATGTTTACCGTCCTGTTACGAAATACTTGAGCTTCGCCGCAAGAGCGTGCCTGAATGGTGTGAGCTTAGCTGCCGTGTTGGATGCGCTGAACGTTCTGGAACGTTCCAGAGGCTGTTAGCAGGAATGCTAATGTGCGGTGGATTTTGTAATATATGCTTTAGCCATTGATTTCTTAACTGTGACTGATGGACACAAACCGGTAGCCCAGTCTGAGCTAAACTGCCTTTTATGTCTGAAACATAATGCTTGTTAGCATCTTACTTAACCTGTGCCCAGTGGAGTGGAAAAGAGAGAGCGATCCCTGAAAGGGTGAACAAATCCATTAGTAACCTAGTGGCACTGGAGACTGTTGCATTTGGTACTGCCAGCTGGGAAAATGAGAATTTCCTGCTCTCACAGAGAGAAACTGGCTCTCCACGAAAGCTCTCTTTGTTGTGTGAGGTTAGCTTATCCAACTGGGCTTAGAGCTGCGAACAAGGCCACACTTTTAAAGCCCTCCTGTCAACACCGGAGGTGTATTTCTCTACGTGTATCAAAACACCACACGTCCAATCAGACTAGGTCGGCGTCTGACCCTTGTCGTAGCATTCACACACCAGCATGTATGATACTACCTCTGACTGTACGTGGCCTTCAGAGGACCCCAGTTTGGTGCATTTCTAGCCTCTGTTTGGTGCTGTTTGATTGGGTGTTGTGCGGAGATATTGCAAGGGCTGAACCATCGGTTGCATAAAGGGTGAATGACACTATTGCTGTGCGATAGCAGATACACAGAGCGATGAATGATTAACCGGGAGAGGCCGAAGACTGAGCGTCTTGGCACGTTCATGTGCATTCCTCCTTGGAACAGCCCAGCGCAAGGAGTCTTAAATGGTTCTTCGACGTAGATGTTCCCTTGGCCCAACTCATTTGTTGGACTTCTAAACACGGACTTTACTGAAGGGCGAATCGACGCCTGAGGACTGACTGATGTGAGTGACATAGTGAAATGCGAAGCTAATATTTGTGATTTGAAAAGGAAAAACAGAATCTGATTGAAAGTTGACAACACGAAGGACGTTTATCACCATTTGCTTTTCAGAGGTGACAGGTGGGCTGAGATACAAAACTCACAGACACAAAAGCTTTGTCAAATATGAGCCTTAGTTCACAAGGAATGTTTTGATGTTTTCTTACCTGCCTGTCCAGAGTCAAGAACTTCTATGGTTTGTTTTGTTAAAATCCATTTCCCGATTAAACCTCGAGGATTGAACCAAGTACGAGTTGTTCCGACTGCCGAACATAGTTATAGACCTGAAAAGCTATTTCTTTTTTGGGTGTGGAATAGTACATTATTCTGCACTCTGTTCATAATTATGCTGAAGTTGGAATGAAGTTAGCCTAGAGGTCATTCCACTTAAGTCATTTCTAGGGTCACAGAGGTGTGTGGCAGTTCTCTCATGCTAATTTAGCTCTGTTAATACAATCAGTAAAGTAGGATTTATTTACAAGACATGCAGTCCGAATATTCTGAACAACAAGTCATTGTTGCAGACAGAGAAGCTCACTGAGGACTGGCTAACCCAGCTCGGAGTCACTTGTTGACAGAAACACTTTCTTTTCCCACCAAATATTAACCAAGTAATTACCCTGATAAGACCGCAATTAACACATTCAGTGAGTAATAATGGGCCAGCTTTGCGTGGAAAAGCCTGTTAGTATCTGGAGGTATCTATGGAATGAAGGAATGCGTCTCATCATTGTTAAATGACCAGACTATGTGGAGCTCGAATCATGAGACTCTTGTAAAGCAAACATCAACTCAGATTGCTAATGCTTTTATGTCTTACTGCCAGTCTTCACCTATACACAGGAATGTAGACCATTAATGGACAATGTCCTTTTTTTTTTTTTTGCCTTTGAAGGGACCAAGAACATGATGAATTATGATGAATTGTGTGACTCATTGTTTGTAGTTCAAATAGAAAAGCATTCCTCTGATATGAAATAGCGATACAGCACATTGCTTTTTGTTCGCTGTGTATGAGGATTTACACTGGGCAGAGATAACCAGCCATGGTCCTCAACAACCAAGGACTTTCAGTACAGAGCAGGCAGGAGTGATAGCCCAGAGGCCAGTCAGCTGCACGGACAGTTCGGTTAAATACCTGTGAATAGAAAAACCATGACTGAATTTGGATACAAGGATCAGAGCTGTGTGCCCCGTACTGAATATTGAAAATATTAACTTTAAATACTGACGTACTGATCGTTCTGTGAGTAATTGTTGTAAGCATTTGATATGGTTTATGTGTCACCACCATCCGCCAGTCGAACTGAATGATTTTACGTTATTTTTTGTCTTCAGGCGCAGGCTCTGTCATAAACAACACATAGATGCGTAAAGATGTTTTGTTGTTTGTAGACGTTTACATAAGCCAGAGCAGAGTTCATATGACTCACAGTAAAATCAGAGCTGCTGAAGACATTTCCTCTGGTTTTCTAGCCAGCCTGGTAGCAACAGGAAGCAATGTTAAGATAACACTAAATGTCTCATGAGCTTGTATACAGACATAGACAAATATGTGCTTGGATAATTATCACTGATTGATTTTGGGTTGCATTTCAAGATTAAGCGAATGTTTTTTGTGCATGTAAAATCTATCAAATGAAATTCCACCCATAGGAGTATTTTATCTCTTAAGAGGTAGAGACAGCCCCCTTAAACAGGACAGCGCTTCGAAGTTGCACAGCTATGTAATTTTACAATTCTTTGTTTTTCCCCCTCTCTTAAACCCCCAGAAAAAAAATGAAGAGCCGTGCACCGCCCCCTCCGCCTGTTCCACAACCTGCTCCGCGCAGGATCTATCGCGACGCCGTTCCGGACGGAGACGGAGGGCCGAGTGGAGAATCTAAAGAGAACATCCTCAGGTCTGTGGTTGAGCTCCACATCACCCTCCCTGATGGATACCAGACTACGTGCTCAGTGGACGGCAGGTGGGCACACTCTCGCTACATTAGATCGCAGAGGGGTTCCTCAGGGTTCTACTCCGGGCCCATTTGGTTTTTCGTGTTTCGTTCTCTCATTCTCTGATTACATACATTACCTGGATTATGTAACTGAATACTAGCGAAGTCGTCTGTTCGTCCTTTTAGTGACGTTATTCTGGCAGCTGAGCGGTGCAATCAGATCAGCTGATGATAAGCTGTGTTAAGTAAGAGTTTTATGAATTTCACTGGAGAACTTCAAATCAAGGTCTAAGGAGTCAAAGAGAGATTATTGCCATTTGGGATTCTGTTAGCTGATATTGGGAAAGACAAATTTCAGTTCTTAAATTCTTATGGTTTAAAATCAGTTCCATTTTTCACAGTATTTTTGCTCAGATATCTGAATTTATCCTTCAGTCTTTCCAAGGCACGGAGTCCTCTGAGTGTGTCCTCTGAGTGTGTCCTCTGGTGTCACACCGTTAACATTTGAGTCACATGTTTTTTGTGACTTTGCTGAAAACATGATTACAGGCTTTGGCTGGCTTTAGCTGTTGTTCTGCCCTTTTATGAGTGACCTGAGTTTCTCTTTTTTTCACCCTGTGTGTGTGAGCGCACGTGTGCCTGCATGTGTGTATGTATATGTTTATGTTTGTACTTGTTTGTGTGGCTGTGAGTTTGTGTATGTGCTTGTATGTGTGTGTGTGTGTGTGTGTGTGTGCGCGCGCGTGTGTGTGTTTGTACTCGTTTGTGTGTCTTTGAGTTTGTGTGTGTGTGTGTGTGTGTTTGTGCTTATTTTTGTGACTGTGAGTTTGTGTGTGTGTGCGTGTATGTGTGTTTGTGTGTGTCTGGCATTGTCCTGCTTGCTCTCTCCCACTTTAATGAGAAACTCTGCTGAGAGAATAGAGTCTCTGTTAATCAGTGTCTTCTGGGACAGCTTCTCCTGTTCTCCCCCCGTCCGTCTAAATCCTGACCGTCCAAACCCCCACCTTCTCAAACGCTCACCTTCATTTGGGTCCCCATCCTGTACCCAAGTTGGTGGCATTTAAAAGTCTTGCATTAATAGGAAGTTATGATAGAATAAATGACAGTTATTGATTCTTTCTTTGACACTGCCTTAACATGAAATGATCAACAATCCTTTTTTTAAGTTCAAAACAGTGCAAATCAATAGCTGGGTAGTCATTCCTATCTGATAAACAGGAGACCATGTGCAAACAATGGAAGGTTGATGACTCAGCGTTCACTCTTAACCGAGGCTAATATGAATACCTGTCAAATGAGTGACTATTTTTAGTAAATCATATACACCCTGAGGATATCGCGCTCCCACGTTTTTAAAACATAGGCGTGCACGTTTTCATTTGCATTTCAAACGCTGTAGATCCGCAGCTGCTTTGGCGGTGGTTCCTCGTAAATACATCATTACGCCTAAATTTCTGCAGAATTTTCTGTCAGAACTGAGAACAGGCGTTGGGTGATAAACAGATTTGGTATTCTGTATATCGTTGATGATAATAGAGGAGTAGGCTATATGTGTAGGCCCTTTTATGGGAATGAGCTCTGCCTCACGCCCTTTGTCTGGCCCTTGGCTGTTTACATAGCATTCCTGTGTTGTCTCATTACATCCCAGAGCAGCAAACAAAGAGGACTGTTTGGGTTTCATCAGGTCTTGACCTTTGACCCTACTGGTACCCTTAACAAACCTCAGAGAATAAAAAGGAGAGAACCAGATGTGAAAAAGTACATACATTACATACCTCTCCTGTATTTTTAGTAATAATAAAATCAACAAAACAACAACAATATTATTGTTAACGTAGTAGTGTTATTATTATTATTATTATTATTATTATTATTATTATACAGATATGATCAATCTCTGAACATTTTCTCAGTGTTACTCTGGTCCTTCAGATAGATATCAGCTGAATTCTTACCCACAGGCCATGGAAGTGAAACCGTTACCTTCAGTATTCATGTACCAATTTGCCGCCCTTACGTAAGACCGCAAGCCAAGTGCCCTGTGTTGTTTTCCACTCTGTGTCACATGATGTAATTACAGGACCTCCTATTGGTGCTAAAGAGGTAACCCTAGCTCTCTCTGTGTGTCCCTCCTTCACCATCCTCCCCAGCAAAGCGCTCATGGACCTGCTGGTGGACCTGTGCGGCCGGTACCACCTGAACCCGGCCCACCACACGCTGGAACTGCTGTCACCAGAGGCCCAGCACATTAGCTTCAAGCCCAACGCTTTACTGGGAACACTGGACGTCTCCTGTGCCATCATTAAAGAGAGAGTCACAGAGGAGAAAGTGATCAGGAAACCAGCACCCAAAGCACCTGAGGTGAGCGACAAACCGCTTATTCAAAATTCAGCGTTTTGAATTCTCTTCGGCCAAGGTTTAAGAGAAATAATTTGAATATGTTTGCACATTTTTCATACATAACTTTCTATTAAGATTAGTAAGACGTTTCTGGCACAGTGTACTCTTAAGGTAGAATGACAGAAATGGAAGGACACGTCTTAAAAAACGAAACTTGAATAACTAATGCTTGACTTTTCAGCTCAGTGCAATCAATAGCCTATGCAGTGTTTCTGTCCTCCTGTAGCAGCCAGAGGTGATTAAAGCCAAAGATTCTCAGTTTAGCAGCTAGTGTCTGAGTTTATAGATGTCTACTGCTAAAGCGTTTCTCAAAAACAGATACTTTCTTGCTACATTACAGTGATAAGAGGCTTTCAGTTCAAATGTCATCTGTGTGTATGTGTACGTTCTGTGTCTGTGCTGTCTGTCAGTTTAAGTTTGCTCTGTCTCCCTGTTAGCATTGTAAGCCATAGGAGATGCTGCTGTTTCTCCACTGTGAAGGATTGTTTTCGTTGTCTTAAATTGCATCACGTTCAACCAGCAGACTCTAATAACGCATGCACAGTATCTGATTTTTTTTTGACCCTATGCCATTGGCTGTGTGTTTAACCTTCGACTCTTGTGGAGCGTAGCACCGGGAATGGCGTGTGATTCCCAGAAGGGCCGGTGCTAAGGTACAGTGAGCGTGCTCAGTGTGACGCAGCCTGCAGTGCTCAGACTTTCTCGAGTGTCCTCCACTGCTCTTGGTCTTAGTGTGTGAATATTTCATGAAGGCCTTACCTTTAGTTACCATGCATTATTTCTGCTCCTCTCTCTGCTCTTGCCAGACCTCTCTGACCTCTCCTCTGACCTCTGACCTCTGGCGTGCTCTGATCTCTGGTACCGACTTCGTGCTGTCGGCTGAAACTCTCACACAGACCGTTCATCTGTTTAAGTTGGTTTCATATTTACATCACTCAGGTGGTTTGCATTTGGACCATGTGGAGGGTTGAGCTCTCTCATTTTTCTACCTCTCGTAGTTTTATGATGTTGAGTGTTACAGAAAAGTGATATTACTGAAATTTATGGGTTTTTTTACGCGTTTTTTTTTTTGGTCCTTTTTTTTCATGTAGTTGTTACACATGATCAAGTGTTTGGAGATATTCATATGAATGATGAAAACTGGGAAAACGTTGACGAAGCAATGATTAATTTCTATTTTGGCTTTTAAATATATTTTCAGTCTCCGTTGTCATTTTTGTCCTTTCTGAGTCGAAGTTTCTTTGTGAAGTAACGAGGCATGAAAACAGACGTGGCAGTGTTCAGGGTCCTTGGGAACTGAAGTGTTTGGTCATGTTTTTTAAAGAGGAATGGACTTGAAGTGTTACCAGAGTGAATGTGTGTTCTGAACTGCTTCTTACCTTACAACACAGACTCTCTCTCTCTCTCTCTCTCACACACACACACACACACACACACTCATTGGGTGCGTGTGTGTGTATGTGTGTGTGTGTTTTCTTTTCTTTTGTGGAACACACACTCGCTGGGATTCTTTTGACCGTGTGCTGTCAGAGTCAGGTGCTGGGCTTAAAGATGTCTTGTGACAGACAGCAAGAGCAAAGCCAATGCGATCGTCATCTTTAGTTTGGTTGAAAGTGATTATGTATATCAGTCAACAACATTCTTGAACTTTCAGTCTGCTATCCACATGAAAATAAGCGCTGAGCTTATATATGACAGAAAACCCATAAGCTCTAACTCTGCACTCTGAACACTGATAACTGTTCTCACAGTGAAAACTGTCATTGTTAAAGTAATCAGCGTTTGTTCTAAAACTCTGATTAGAGTGGCGCCTTTGCTAGAACAGCGACATTTTCACATGGATGTTATTACAGTAAATGTGAGAGCAATTCCTCCTTTACGCACTACTTTTTTTTCCCTCCATTTTCTCTGTGTGTTGTGTTCTCTAAACCATCGAGGAACTGTTTGTTTTTCTTAAGCACGGGGTGAAATCTACACAGGACTCACTGTTAACCCAGTTGCTTGGCTGATGGCCTTTCTGGCTCTGTTTCTCCCTTTGTCTTGCAGAAAACAGTGCGTCTGGTGGTTAACTATCACCGCAGTCAGAAAGCGTTGGTTCGCGTGAGCCCGTTCGTACCCCTGCGCACCCTGGTGCCGGTCATCTGCAGCAAGTGCGAGTTTGACCCTGCCCACGTCTTGTTATTCAAGGACCGCGTCAGCAACAAGGAGTTGGACCTGAACCAGTCTCTGACCGAACTGGGTATCCGTGAGCTCTACGTACTGGACCAGAGTCTGGGTAACAGTCATCCTGCTGGATAACACTCATTTTAGTTCTGCTCTGACACACCGATAGATTGGCATATGTTTGACTTTGATCGTTGGAACAGACGTGATGATTAGATTTTGATATGTCTCTTCTGTTGACGTTTATATACAGTAAAGACAGAGCAGTTTGTCCTCGCACATGACAACCAGTTACAGTTAAAACAACTGTCCGTTTTCAAACAGGGAATGGACTGGTTTCTCAGATAGGGTTTAGAAAGAACTATTCTTAGACCAAATTGCATTCTGAGTGGAGACTCAGCATTCCAAATCCAATTTAGTGCAAAAATAGTCTTAATCTTTGCCCAGGAAACTAGCCCATGGAATATGTCTTGTCTGTAACAACAATAGCATTGCGCTCAATCAGCAAATGTGAAAAGACAGAAAAATAAAAATGCAGAAAAGAAGGTTTTTCAGTGATTTACATTTATGAATAAATCCCACAATCATTCAGGTCAGCTGACTTGCGGCTTCAGTTTCCCAGTAAGAGGCTGTAACGTGTTCTCAGTAAAAGGCCCCTCTTGTGTGACCAGTGTAGTGAATGAAGGTAACATTTTGCCCTGTGTACTCTGCTCTGGATGCGTTAGCTAATTGCTCACCTATTACAATATTACATAAGCCCCTTAAACAGTCCACCCTACAGGTCACGGTCCCATTATGTCAGTGTATTTTAGTCACAGACAGCAATACCATCACTGATGGTCCTTCTGTTGACTGTTGCTTCAGTACTAAATGTCTCACCCATTTGATTGTTTCCAGTTCTTCAGCCTAAAATGGCTTCGGCTCCTGCTCTAAATTACTCAGGTATTTGGTTCTAGTTCTATAAAGATCTTGTAGCTCTTGCATCGTCTGTAGGTTGCTCCGAGTGTGACATCACGCCATGACAATAACACTGTCCTGCATTTCCATAGCTAACCATGGAGGATGCCTGTGCTATTTTCCTTGCATGGGTAAAAGCATAGGACTCTTTCAATATCATATGTTTCAGTGTCTCGGTCAGAAGTCCGATTTTATGTTCCTAAAGAGTGGTCCTTGTTCCTGTCTCCCTATAGACTAGAAGTTACACACTTTTATTAAATCTTCATTAGTTTAAATCTTTTCTTCTGAATGGGTCAGAACAGCTGTATCTTTGTGAAGTTTCACGTGATAAATGTTGACAGAAGAATAGGTCATTTGTTAGTGGCCTTGTTATGTAGTTCAACACAGCCTTAATCCAGAGTGTATGCTTGTGAGCACTTTCTCGAACTCATGTGTGTGTTCTCTCCCTGGTGTCCCTGCTGTACAGTTCTGTTTCATTTTGATCTCTCTCTCTCTCGCTCTCTTTCTCTCTCTTTCCCTCTCTCTCTCTCTCTCTCTCTCCCTCTCCCTCTCTCTTGCTCTCTCTCTCTCTCTCACTCAGCTGAATCAGGTGTGTTAGAGCAGGAAGAGATTTAAAATGTACAGAACTGTAGACTTCCATGAACAGCATTGGGAAAACACTGTTTTAGAGCCTGGCAGATGCTGTAGTGCCACCTACTGGCGAGAACATGACATTGCTACTCTGCGTGTTTCCATAAAAGAAACTTGTTCGTTTGCAGAGTTTTGACCCCTGATGGCACTTCATTAAGCACCTGTTACCAAGGACACAGATTTTGTAAATTTGTGTCAAATTTGCCATTTCAAAGCAACTCACTGCGCATTGTGCAGGCCTGTGTATCTTACACTATGGAAAATCCAGCTTATCAAGGTTAGTTGTTGACCCACAAAACCTGTAGCTGAAAAAGCTGTACATGAGTTTATAATATTGTCATAATGTGTACGCTACAGGTGCTAAGTGAAGTGCTGTATGTTTTCAAGTGTTTTAATACTCAGCATGTCAAAAACATTTGCCTTATCCAACATTAGAGAAGTCGTCAGTGGAACAGCCTGTATCTTCACACCACAGTTTACCTCGATATGAACACGTTCCTATGCAATATCAACAATGACTACCGTAAACGGCATGGCTGTTGTTTTATCATGAGGATCAATTCAATCAGTCTTTATTTAGTTCTGAGATTATTTAGCCTCTTGAAATGTGGTAGCGCGCTGCCTGACTTTTTGTTTTTGTTTTTTGTTCTGTAGCAGAGTCACTGCGCTCCAGCTCTCAGAGTGTGGGCTGTGCTGAGAAGAGCAGTCTACTGGGCCTGTTTAAGTTCAGCAGAAGGAAAGAGAAGGTGAGACTGGAGGTAGCTACAGCCCACTGGGCCCATAATCACTGTAGACCTCCAGAGGAAACTGGAGAGTCTCCTTTAGACGCACACTGAGCTTGTCTCCTGACTTTTTTTTTTTTTTTTTGCTTTATTCAGACAACATTCAAACCGTAACCTGTAGTCTTTATCACCTGCATTTTTCCTTTTTATTTATTTTTTTCTGTTTAGTTTGTAACCCTTTTTTTTTATAGTCCCATGAGAAGCGTCCTGCTTCGTTCTGTCTTGCTGAAGCTGATTTTAACTCTCACAGATTCTCACCTGCTCTGTTTAAAAGTTTAACTTCTCGGCACTTCTTTGTACAAATAAGTCCCGAGACTTTAAATCTTCTGCTCATCTGGTAAAAAAAAAAAACCCTGTAAAGATAGTGTCTGTCTTAAGAGCGACACTTTTCATTCAGGCATGGGGCATTTCTCCTGATTTTGGCGGGTTGATTCTGATAAAGCTGCTGTGAGAGGAATGATGAATGTGTTGTGTGTGTTTCTTCCTCTAACTGCATGGTTGTACGTGCCTCTGTAGCTGTGTTGGTCGGTACTTTGCATGCTAGCGTTACGTTCCTGTTTCAGGAAGACCAGTCGTCTGAGGACATGGATGACCATGAGGATAATGTTTGTGAAAATACAGACAGTAGTACTAAAGTAAGTACTAACCTGTACTAACCATAACACCACTCACATACCACTAGCCTGTTTTTAATCTTTTTCTACCATCTCAAACTCACTTTCACACAATTCTCTCTCTCTCTCTCTCTCTCTCTCTCTCTCTCTCTTTCTCTCTCATTCTCACTAACTCTCCAGTTCATTGTTTGCATGTGTAATTCTTATTGCTGTAAAGCATGCTAGCTCAGTCTGACTAAAGTATGCCGACAGAGACTAGGATTCAAAGGAAATTGTATGTATTTTTCTCATACTGAAGCTCATCCTATGATTATCTTGGCCACTTTATCAAAGGGAAAACTCACAGTCATATTAAACTATCAGTATTTTGTATAATAAAGTAAAGGTCATTACTTACATTGTAAATGTCTCATCGCAGGACTGGTTTAAAAGCCTGAAAAGTCCTTAATATGAAATCATGCTCATGGATTCTATCTTTACTGAAATAAGTTGTTCAGACTGATATTTGCCAATATTTTGTGTAGTTTGTATTTTACTTTAATTATATTGTTTACTAATCCAGTAATGACAGCAAATTGTCGGTTTCATGTGCACTGAAAAAAATTAGGTACTGCTTCACACTGCCTCCTCTGACAATATAGCAAAGCAAAAATGATAGGATAAACATTAACATGCAAATCTATGTAAAATTCCCCTTTCCAACTGGCACGAGACATGTTTTTAGTCATTCACACCACTAGATGGCAGCAGTCACAAAATGATTCTAACCTACGAGAGAGGCTTCAAGATTCAAGAGATTTATTTGTCACATGCTTGGTTGTACAACAGCAGTGAAATGAATTGCAACAACTCTGACAACTGTGCAGACATAAAGCTAAATATCAGTATAAAATTAAATTAACAAAAAAATAAAAGAAGAGGAAGTATTTTATTGGTCACACACATACTAGAGCAGTGAGCAGTGAAATGCAGTCTCTGCATTTAACCTGTCCTATACACCAGTGGGCACACACACACACACACACACACACTAGGAGCTAGGAGCAGTGGGCAGCTGCAGGTGCTCTGGGACCAACTCCAGGTCTTTTTGCCAGGGCCTCGGTCAAGGTCACTGACAGGAGTATTAATCCTAGCACACATGTCTTTAATGGTGGGAGGAAACCAGAGCAAACCCGGGGAGAACATGCAAACTCCACACAGAAAGGACCTGGGACAGCCGGGATTCGAACCCAGGGCCCTTTGAGCTGTGAGCTGTATGTTACTCTGACATGTAGTGACTCAACTTTGTGCTCCAGTGAGCGTGGGCCAAATAACACATAAAGATCTGTCTGTTATTTAGCCTCTCAGTTCTATTATGTAACGTCTCTGTCTCGCTGCTTCACAGGCTTCACAGTGTGGAGTCGTATCTCGTTCCCTCATTCAGAAGCATTCTCATTCCTCATGGAACACATTAGTCTAATGGGCTCACACTTACTGAAAGAACTGTAAAGTTAGTTAGCATCTTAAACACACTAGCACTTTCTCCGTTAGGTAAACTTTCTCAAATTTAGTAATGTGATACAGCACTGTTACACTCTTTTTAAATCCTACATTGAGGCTTTCCCCTGTCTTTCAGTCAAAATCAGTTGTTCCGTTGACTAAACCTGTATGTTTAGGTTGGCTGGCAGCTCTCTGGTTCAGGGCTTTGGCTGGGAGTCAGTTTGTAGCTGGTGTAAAGTCCCTTTAAAGAAGTAAACTGGAAACAGTGGAGTTACTGGTTCATGAGAATAACACACAGAAGACGCCAATAGGCCACTGAGGAAGCAGACAGCCTGAATGTGTGTGTGTGTGCGTGTGTGTGTGTGTGTGTCTGTGTGTGTGCGTGCGCGTGTGTGTGTGTGTGTATGCGTGTGTGTGTATATGTGTGTGCGTGTGTCTGTGTATGTGTCTGTGTATGTGTGTGTGTGTGTGTCTGTGTATGTGTGTGCGTGTGTGTGTGTGTGTGTGTGCGTGTGCGTATCTTTGTATGTGTGTCTGTGTGTGTATCTGTGTCTGTGTGAGTGTCTGGGTGTGTGCGTGCGTGTCTGTGTGTGTGTGTGTGTGTATGTGTGTGTCTGTGTATGTGTGTGTGTGTGTATCTGTGTCTGTGTGTGTCTGGGTGTGTGCGTGCGTGTCTGTGTGTGTATGTGTGTGTGTGCATGTGTGTCTGGGTGTGTGTGTGTGTGTGTGTGCACGTATGCGTGTGTGTGTGTGTGTGTATGTGTGTGCGTGTGTGTATGTGTTTGCGTGTGTGTGTGTATGTATGTGTTTGCGTGTGTGTCTGGATATGTGTGTGTGTGTGTGTGTGTGCGCGCGCGTATGTGTGTATGTGTGTGTGTATGTGTGTGTGTGTGTGTGTGTGTGTGTGTCTGGGTATGTGTGTGTGTGTGTGTATGCCTCAGAGATACTGAGGGTGTACTTGCCGCACAGATACTCTAACACTCACATTATTCCAGTAGTGGTGGATTTCACTGTTGCCATGTGTATGTGCATGACACTAGTATACAATTAATAGTAGCCTATTAAAACTGGACTTTCTTGACTGACTGTAGTATAACACTAAGTCTTTCAGTGGAGTACTTCCTATAGGTCATCAGAGCACTTCCAGGTCATTGAAGGAAGTGCCCTAGAGACTTCTGGGATTGTGCCGCACGGAGTTCCTGCCCCCAGTTCCCCCAGGGGCATGGTCGTTAAACAGACATTAGTTCTCAGTGTACTTTTCCTGACTAAACACGTCAGACTGTACACTAACAATCCTCAACAGTGACAGACTCATCAAACTGGCCTGCCCTTTCCACCACCCACCCTGACAAAAAAAGAAAAAAAATTTTAAAAAATGGAAAAAGAGAAAATAAACTCCTTTATCACTCGGCTGATATAGGAATTTCAGGCTGTATTCTCTTTTGTTTAAAATCCAGAGGAACTCAAGTATGTGAGCCACTGTGCCAGATTACACTGTGTTCTTAAACACACACAAACACACTCAGCCGCAGAAAGTCCACAATCCATCACAAAGCCTCACGATCAGGGAGCGCGCTCCTTCTCAAACGAGGATGGGTCAGGCGTTATTCTGAGCGCTGTTTCCGTTCTCGAATGAAAGAGTGTGCCGTGTGGTTTCTGGACTCGTCTTGCATGTAGTTACACACACACACACACACACACACACACACACACACACTCAGGTGCAGGTCCTTTGTAGAGTTCTGTATCCTACATCCAGGAGAGTTCTTCTGGCTCTGCCACTGACTTTAAGTGACAGAATATGATTGTTGTCAAGTCTTTCACTCTCTCTCTCTCTCTCTCGCTCTCTCTCTCTCTGTCTCTCTCTCCCTCTCCCTCTCCCTCTCTCTGTCTGTGTGTATGTGAACATTCTGTTCATGCTCAGATCTAAATGAAGAGAAATGAGGTGTTATCTAACTGCTTCAGTCAGTGTGTTTCTAAAATGGGGGAGTGTCGCCCTTCCTGGGGGAGCGTGAAACTGGTTGTGTTTATTGTCTATCTGACACCAGGTGTCTGGGTTGAAGAGGGTGTTGGTTATGTATTGTCCCTGATATGAGAGGAAACACGTGCACACAGTGTGTGTGTGTGTGTGTGTGTCTCTGTCTATCTGTCTGTCTATCTGTCTGTCTGTGTGTGTGTGTGTGTGCAGACCTAGCGTCTGTTTTAAAGTACCGTATGAGAGCAGTGTGTGTGTAATGCAGTTGGATTTTACTTCTATCCTCGTAGGGTACACACGCTATTCATTTTTCATGAATGAGTGTGATGTGGCAGTCCAGCTTTCATAAGCCTGTCGGTGGAGAGGCGGCCAAGCCGCGGCCCAGTGACATGACCGAAACTGTTTCCTCTCCCTCTGTACCGCCGCGGAGAGCTGAGCTCTCATTTAAGCTTATGCAAGTGTCTGCTAAATGAGAGGTGTGCGCGGCAGCGGGGGGGTGAGCTAGGGTTCGCTGGCTGGGCTTTTGGACGCTGTTCAGGAGCACATCCTCTCTCCTCTCTGTTCCTCCTCTCTCCCATTGGCCTGCGTCCGCACGCAGCTCTGGCAGGAACAACCAGCATCTGCTCATGTTCACACACACCTAGATCCGTTTTAAGAGCGTGTTACACAAGACATGGCACATACACTCTCTTTCTCAACCAAACACACACACACACACACACAGTGCTGGACAAAACTTGTTTGTTGAAATATATGGACTCCCTCATCCTCTCTCTCTCTTTCTCTCTCTCTCCCCTTTACATAACTACTTGAAACTTTTTTCCTATAGTAATAATAAAATACTTGGTTTGTAATTAATCACTGTTTCTTTTGGAACTTGGTTAAGTGATTCAAATCTGCCAGTCAAGCTTACACAGCCAGCTCTTTGTGCCAGTGACTTTAAACCTAAATGAAGTTTGAACACAAAGAACTAACAATGTAAAACAAAAAAAAATCTTCACAAGGTGCAATGAACTGCCTACAAGATTCCCACCCTCAGAGCACGTCCACATAAGCTCTTAACGACATATGTTTTTTGCATTGACTGTAGTTTTTCTGCGTGGTTTTCTGAGCGTGTGTGTGTGTGTGTGAGTGTGCGCGCGCGTGTGAGTCTGTATGTGCGTGTGCGTGTATGCGTATGTGTATATGTGTGCGTGTGTGTGTGTGTGTGTGCGTGTGTGTGCGTGTGTATGTGTCTGTGTGTGTGAGTGTGTGTGTATGTGTGCGTGTGTGCGTGTGCGTGTGTATGTGTGTGCATGTGTGTGTGTGTGAGTGTGTGTGTGTGCGTGTGTGTGCGTGAGTGTGTGTGTTTGTGTGTGTGTGCGCATGTGTGCGAGCGCGTGTGTGTGCTTGTGTGTGTGTGTGTGTGCGAGCGCTTGTGTGTGTGTGTGTGTGCGCGTGTGTGTGCGCGTGTGTGTACGTGTGTGTGTGTGTGTGTGTGTGTGTGTGTGTATGTGCGTGTGCGTGTGTATGTGTGTGCGTGAGTGTGTGTGTGTGTGCGTGTGTGTGCGTGAGTGTGTGTGTTTGTGTGTGCGCATGTGTGCGAGCGCATGTGTGCGTGTGTGTGTGCGTGCGCGTGTGTGTGTGTGTATGTGTGTGTGTGTGTACATGTGTGTTTGTCAGTGTGGGTTTGTGGAAACAGAGGACCCCGTCCAGCCCTCTCCTCAGGCTGTGCCTTTGACATTTCTGCTGTGAATGTTATTCTGCTGTACAGCACCTAGAGTCAGCTCAGACCCACACACACAGTGCACTTAAACCTGCTGCCCTTTAAAAGCCAGCCAGTGCCCCAGCAAACAGCTCTCTGTCTCACATCTCTCCTCTTATTCTACTGACTCTCAAAACACTCATTTACACACACACACACACACACACACACACACGTACATACACACATTCATGCAAACAGTTGCTTGCTGGTTCACTTACACAATCAACAAAAGCTAGAGAGAAAGAGGGAGAGGGAGAGACAGAGAGAGGGAAAATGCATTATTTTATGTTGACTGTTCAGACGTGCATTTATATATTACTTATATATAATAACAAGTGTGTACATGTGTCTGTGTGTGTGCATGCAGACCTATTAGTATTCACATATGCATGCATCCCTTTAACCAAGTGCTGGGTCCCCGTTTACAGGGCATGTCGACACTGGGCAGTGTGTCGTATGTGGAGGCCCGTCCCAGTACTCTGGGTCAGTCCCAGTCAGTGGTGAACATCTCCAGAATGTCGCCTAAAGTGGATCTGAAGAAACGGCGAGCCCCTGCCCCTCCAGCACCACCGCCAGGCCTCACTCAGAGCACCACCCTGGCCTTACAGGTGAGACCTCCACCCTTCTGCCTCCGTCTGTCCATCTGTCACACCCAGAGGTGGACCGACTTGTTTCCCGGCGCTCACAGCTTTAGGCCAGGAGTCATTAGCTCAGAAAACTGTCAGGCAAATACGTTCTCTGCTCTGGTTTTCGAAGATGTAATCTGTCTCTGATTGAAAGGTTTACCTTAAAACACACACACACACACACACACACACGTGCCAAACAAAAGTGGCTGGCGGGATGGTGGCTCTTTTTTGTGAGCGCCTTTATCGGTCAGTATCGATGACTACTGGTGAACGATATTGTTTGTAGAGTTCAGTTTCAGGACCCACGCTTAACCTACTCTTAAAGCAATTTGATACACTTTAAAAAATTCAGTCGAAATGTATTTATTTCTCCATCGTGTTTGTTCGCGCGAGTGTGGGATGCCTACAGCATCGTAGAGATTTTATTGAAGGTCTGTTTGAACAGATAGATCTCTAGTCAATTTATTTTTGTTCACTTATGTTTATGATGTTATCATTATACTGTTATTTTCCGGTAAGTTCCATTAGCTGACTGTAAACAGGACATTCACAGAGGAGTCATAGAATCACAGACACAGACACAGACAACTTTAGAGATTTATGGACAGTGTTCAGGGCAGCGTTTTCGGTAAAAAAAAAAAAAACTTTATAAAAAAACTTAAGGCGAACACTGAACGTGAATCAGCTCTTTCCCGTCATTGTGTTGTGATACCATCAGGCACTCAGATGGCTTACGCTCGATGGTCGTCCTGCTTTAAGTTAGACACAGCAGCAGATGCTTCGAGGTCACAGTGAACTCAACCCAGAGCCACATCAGAGGCTGGTTCACACTGCTTTTATGAGCAAGCCAATAAAGTGCAGTTGGTTTTGATAAGCGGGGGATGAGGGTTGTGTCTTTGAGTCTGATGGCGGTCGTAATGGGTCTCTGATCTGTCTGAGACGACGGGGGTAGTTGTTGTTCTTGTTGTTTGTGTGTTTATGGGTGCTGTCGTCAACGGAAAAAATACAGGCGATGAAGCCGGTATGTGCCCATGGTTTAACCACTGCTAAATTCTGCTATGAAAAACATTTTTGATTTTTTTTTAGTTTTCATTGTGTCCTTCAGGATCTGATAAGTGTAAATATTCCTTCATCTTTCAAGTTCGAGTCATTTGAGTCATTTCTTGTGATTATAATACAGAAAACTGTGCTTTCAAATGATGCAGTGTTTATCTGGTTCCAAATCTGGCACATTATTTTAATGGGATAAATGGGTTTTTTTTTTATGAGTTTTTAGTCATGAAGAAATAAGCACTGGTCACTTGACTGATACAGTCTCCACTGTTTTAGTTTTGTTAGAAATCCCGTTAGATGAAATGAATCCCCTCAGACTGGCTTATAAGGGAACGTGCCTGAGGAGATGATCCATTCGATTGAGTGTTTGGAGACAGACTTTCACAAAGGTGTACACACACACACACACCACAAAGACAGAGACACACACACACACACACACGTCATGCCTTGTTTCTTCAGAAAGACATGCTGTTCTGTAGCTTGCTGCTTCAAGCACTCTTCACCTCAGCTTACACTCTGATAGAACTAGCTCCTGGGGTGTGCAAGCACAGTAAGCATGTGCGCCTGCACACACGCACACACACACACTCACACACACACAGGCACACACACACATACACACACACACACACACACACATTGTGAATTTGTGGAGTGTTTACAGACATACAGCACAAACACACACACAGACATGCATAAGCAGACACTGAATTTGTTTACAGACATACTGTGCTAACATACAAACACACACACACACACACATACACACACACACACACCACACACACAACGTCCTGCTGGTTGTGTTTAGTCAGATGAGGACAGATAACTTGGGCAGGTCTTATTTAATTTGAGTCTTGGTCTCGGAGAGCTGAGCTCTTCCCTGAAACAGCTCAAGCCAAAGCCTAAGGTAATACTTCACCCTCCGATGGCCTTATGCATATGACCTTAGTACCTTTACACAACCCCAGTGCCTTCATGTGACCTCAGTGCTGTTTACATCAGCAGTCAAGTTGTGTGACACTCAAAGAGATGTGTGCATCAAGTTCAAATATGCAAATAATCTAACTGTGAAATCAGTAAGTTGTAAATGTCACAATGTGCTAAATCAGAGTTGTAATTATTCCTTAAATCCGCTCTGAAAGCTTTTGGATATAAATCTTGACAGGTTGACGCCCAGGTTGCATTCAGTAACTGATATCTCTGAGAGTGACTTCGGCTATTGTTGGCTGTCGTCATGGTGATGTTGTTGGTGTGACATCAAGGCCCCCTCTCCAGTGCTTCTGCACTGGCTCCACCTGCGAGGCGTCTGAGTTCATCTGTCAGAGACAGACGCTCACGGCAGAGTAGCCCAGACAAACCCCAAATCCCGGCCAGCAGAGCTGAGGCATCTCGATCAGAGGTTTGGGGTGAAAATGACCAAAGAATGAGGCCCAAAAAGACGGATCTGTAACACTTCACTCAGACTTAACAGTCCTGCGTTCGAACTTCAAGACGTGGAGGCAAAGCTGAGGGTAGGATCGTTATCTAGTCTTAAGGAAACAAATCATCAGAACTTGTCTGCATTCTGCTTTAGTCTCTCTAGACAGATAGACAGACTCTTTCTCCTTCACTGATGGTGAACAATAGACGTAGCAGCCTGTCCTCCTTTTATCCATTCTCACCCACTTGTCGTCAGGGGATTAGCGACTCGTTAAACAACGCTAACTGTTTCCGCGGGAGCTGTTACAAACCCCTTCTCACTTTTAGAGCCCTGCTGCGCAACACCGTTTCGATTAGCCTGTATCTTGTCGTGCAGTTGTTCCTTCATGGACTCGCGTCGGACTCGCCGGGGGTTTTTTTTCGCGTGGGTGAAATATTGATTTTTGGCTCGAATTTCAGACAGCACATGCCAAACGGTCTCTGAGCAGAGAGTAACACGGGCCTCGTGGGGCGTGGAGGAGCACGGAAACATCTGTCATGTCCACCTCGTGGAGATCAAGTGTTACGCGCCATTGATTGAAAGACCAGCGTTATCGGAGCTAACGACGCCACGGGCAGCGTAATCGCAAGCGCTTTTGGAAGTTTTGTCTTTCAACATAATCCATCATTTTGACGGCCTCTCATTCTCCTGCTCCCTTTTATGATTCTGCTCCGCTCTAAAAAGAGATGCTGCTACAGTTCACATAACCAGGAAAAGAGATTTAGAAAGTGTCGTGCCCTGGGCTCTGTACCCTGGGCTCCGTTTTTTTTTTTTTTAAATTTAACCAATTAAATTGGAAAAAAAAAAAAAAACCAATGTCATGCTATTTTTATGCCGCTCTATTTATAAATTATTTCCAGATTAGAGATTAATTTGTGATGTAATTTTTTTTAAATACATTTTCCTCACAAATCCTTCACATTTTTACATGTACATTTCGCAGAGCCTGTTACTCTTGTCTTGCTTCTCTGGCTGTGATACGTCTGTGTGGTCACTGTACTTAAGTGTATAGTGCATATCCTGCTGTTCTAAGTTTAGCGTCCGGTTTTGTTCCTTTCATCTCAAATTCTTGGAAATCTCACCGGCTTTGATGAGAAACGTTTGTGAAAAGCCCACATTCTGCCGTCTCACAGGCATCCCAAAGTAAACATGACTCTGAGGGGTGTGTGTCAGGCCTTAGTCATGAGTGACGAGTCCTCCGTGACTGGCTTTGACTCACTCATATTGAATTCAGGCAGTGAGATGAGAGGGGATGACGTTCCAGCATTGAATGGTTGAATCCTTAGAGAAAACAAACAAACAAACAAAACAAAACAAACCAAACAAAACAAAACAAAAAACTCTTGTGAAAGTTAGCCGTTTTTTCTTCCTGTGTTACTTCAGTTCACCCAGTAGCCTACATTATGGAAAAATCCAGAATGAATCCCTAGCCTGACTCAACGCTTCCTCGGAACGTGACTGACAGGTTGGCCTCTTTGGAAGTGTTTTTTTCCCTCCGCGGTTCCGCAGCTCTGGGATTTATGAGTGATTAGGCAGTGTGGGGAGGTCTGAATGTGACCTGAAATGGCTTGATCAAAATAAGCAGGAGAAACGAGGAGGTGTGGCCAAGCGAGGAGGAGGAGGAGGGAGCCAGCCAGCGGAGTGGGGCCCGACTGTTTATAGGAGCGCCGTTTTCTCCTTTAAAGAGGAAAACACTGTGTTCTCAGGAACAAAGGAAGTGGTTCCCGTGGCCAAAGTCAAAAACATCTCTGTGGATCTGGTGTGTGTATGTTTCTGTCTCTCTCTCTCTGTCTGACTTTCTCTCTCTCTCTCTCTCTCTCTCTCTCTCTCTCTCTCTCTCTCTCTCTCTCTCTGACTTTCTCTCTGTCTCTCTCTCTCTCTCTCTCTCTCTCTCTCTCTCTCTCTCTCTCTCTCTCTCTCTCTCTCTGACTTTCTCTCTGTCTCTCTCTCTCTCTCTCTCTCTCTCTCTCTCTCTCTCTCTCTCTCTCTCTCTGACTTTCTCTCTGTCTCTCTCTCTCTCTCTCTCTCTCTCTCTCTCTGACTTTGTGTGCATGTATGTAAGTGTGTGTCTCTGTGGCGTATGTGTATGTGTGTGTCTTTGTGTGTCTGTGTGTCTGTGTGCGTGTGTGTGTATGTGTGTGTCTTTGTGTGTGTGTGTGCCTGTGTGCGTGTGTGTGCGTGTGTGTGTATGTGTGTGTCTTTGTGCGCGTGTGTGTATGTGTGTGTCTTTGTGGCGTATGTGTATGTGTGTGTGTGTGTGTGTGTATGTGTGTGTCTTTGTGCGCGTGTGTGTATGTGTGTGTCTGTGTGCACGTGTGTGTCTTTGTGCGCGTGTGTGTATGTGTGTGTCTGTGTGCGTGTGTGTCTTTGTGCGCGTGTGTGTATATGTGTGTCTTTGTGTGTATGTGTGTGTCTTTGTGTGTGTGTGTGTCTTTGTGTGTGTGTGTGTGTGTATGTGCGTGTCTTTGTGTGCGTGTGTGTATGTGTGTGTCTTTGTGGCGTATGTGTGTGTGTGTGTATGTGTGTGTCTTTGTGCGCGTGTGTGTATGTGTGTGTCTTTGTGCGCGTGTGCTTGTGTTTTGTTCGAGGCTGTCATTACACCTCTGTGATGATGCTCTCTTTATCCTTAACAAAAAAAGCATCAAAAATCCTCTAGTTCTTCTGAAAAAAAACCCAATGAACATCAAAGGAGTTTCGTTGTGTGCAGTGACTGATCATTAAATGTTACACCTTTTTTTGACGTGAAACATATTCCAGCGACTTCAGATTTTTCAGGAAAAAAAGTGAAAAAGAAAGAAAGAAAGGAGAGATAGAGGAGAGAAAGGAGAAGACGTGAAACGTGTGGGATTAAAGCTCCTCAGATTAGATCTTTTAATGGTACTTTCACATAACATTTCTGCTTACAGTAGATCTGCTTTCTCAAAATGCATCCCATAGTCTGCTTACACACGACAGGCCCCAGAATGCATCCCATAGTCTACTTACTTATGGTGCATTCCGTTTGAACTGGGAAGTCGGAATTTCCGAGTTCCGAGTCGGAAATTTCAACTGGAACGTCCCCTGAAGTTGGATTTCCAACTCGGAAAGTCAGAGGAACCTCACCAACCCCGACTTAAAAATCCAAGATGGCTGCTCTCAGTCATGAAGCAGTGAAAGCTGTAGTAGTTCACTGTTTATTGGCCCTTCTGTCTTAGTCGTGTCTCATTAAATCAGTCGTACACACAGTACTGTCCAACTTCTATCTGTGGACATGTTGCTAAGGTGTATTTCTTACTAATGGTATTACTAAAAATGGCTAACCTGGCTGTAACGGTTTTCCGACTTGGGCTGGAATACACTCAACTCGGGTGCGACGTCATTCCCAGCTCCGAGTTCCGACTTCTGAGGCAAATGGAATGCACCATTAATACAGGTCTAAGAACAGTACCCTGTAGTCTACTTACACACTACAGGTCCCAGAATGCTCCCCATCATTTACTTATCTAATCTTATATGTGTCCCAGAAAGCATCCCATAGTCTGCTCACACACTCCAGGTCCCAGAATACACCCCGTAGTCTATTTATACACTACTGGTCCGAGAATGTATCCCATAGTTTACTTACACACTACAGATCCCAGAATGCACCCCATAGTCTACTTACACACTGCAGGTCCCAGAGATTTTCCTCTCCTCCTAGATAAGCCAGCATTACAGCATTACTAGCGCATGATGGGAGACACGTCCCAATATTGTGATTGTTAAAGGTTTGATGCCATACTGATTACGTTTCCTGATTATTCATTGTCCAGACAGTCAGCAGACCTTCCCTCCTACCCAGTTTTACCCTTAGTAGTGTACAAGCCCATAGGAAAGAGCAGAGCATACGGTACCATGGATCGGGTGTAATGCAGACTTTTCCTGGAATCCTGTGGAGGGCATAGTGGTA
Organism: Chanos chanos; assembly: GCF_902362185.1. NCBI lineage: Eukaryota > Metazoa > Chordata > Actinopteri > Gonorynchiformes > Chanidae > Chanos > Chanos chanos. The sequence goes on from NC_044502.1 coordinate 45,470,701, forward strand.
GCGTGTTTATGTTGACGTGTCCACGCTCATCTAGATCTCCTATCAGCAGTCTTTCTTCCTGCTTTACTCTTCCCTAAAACCCTGGAGATTTGAGTGACAAAAGCTTTGACCCCATTTTAATTTGACCTGACATGACAATATCACACCCATAGATCATTCCTTTACTTTCCTTTGAGCAGTGTCACGACATTGTTGTCACATTTCCATGTTGTTGTGACATTTTATTAAAAAAAAAAAAAAAAAAAAGCCGACAACAACAGCAAGATTTTTTTCCCTCTCCTTCCAGACAAAATATCTCCTCATCAGTGATATCTGACACTCTGGAAATTGTATTTTTTTTTTTACTGTATTCTCATCAGCTGGCTTTTTCAACATGAAATCCCTCGTGATCAAAGCATGTGTGTTTGTGTGTGCGCACACGTGTGTGTGAGTGTATGAGAGCGTATAAATGTGTGTATGTGTTTATGCGTATGTATACCTGTGTGTATGAGAGTGTATAAATGTGTGTGTGTGTGTGTGTGTTTGAGTGTTTGCCCCTGAGTGTGTGTGTGTGTGTGTGTTTGAGTGTTTGCCCCTGAGTGTGTGTGTGTGTGTGTGTGTGTGTGTTTGAGTGTTTGCCCCTGAGTGTGTGTGTGTGTGTGTGTGTGTTTGAGTGTTTGCCCATGAGTGTGTGTGGTCCGACCATAAAGAGTCAGTGAATGGAATGTACCAGCTCTTGAGCGGTGTGCGGGGCAGTGTGATTACATGACTGTGGCTTTAGCTAAAGACAGCTTAAAATTCATCAGAGGGCCAACATTCCTCAGGATTAAAGAGGAGAAAAAAATAGAAAAGTGAAAAGTTTGCTATATCTCAACATGTATCTTAATTAATGTTAGCAGGGCATTTCACTCATGTGAGAGTCAAGGACTAGAGTAATAGAGAGCAAGAGAAAGTGTGAGAGAGAGAAAGAGGGGGGAGAGAGAGTGCGAGAGGAAGAGAGAGAGAGAGAGAGAGAGAGAGCGAAAGAGGGTTTGGGCATGGCCCACGGAAAATCACCCATGGGGTTTATTTGCAGTAAAAGTAGAAACAGGCCGTAACAAAAAATTTTAAAATTGCTTTGTTTTAATCTGCGATTGTGAGAACAGACTCGATTTCTGGCACATTTAAAGGGATTTTATTTATTCAGTTGGAAAAGTTCTCACAATGCTAAGTCAAAGTTTAACGGAAAATAAGCATTAAAAAAACAGCTCTGTCATTGCTGATATTCAGCATGTCGATCAGAGAAGCCAAACGATACCACGAAAAACATTCATTTCACCCCCATATATTAATTATATTTGACCAAACACAGTTCATGTGGTCTGCACAGGCTATCATCCCCCCCCCCCCCCCCCCCCCCCCCCAAGCATCAGTACCGATCTAGACAAAGTTTATTCTACGCTGTAAATTCGACTGTGAACCTCTGTCGACCTGCGGGGTGAGCATTGGGCTGTGGACGATTTGTCCATGTTTGGAAGGAACCCTTAAGACAGAGTACTGCCAGTCACCACACTGGCCTTGGTAGAGTATAGCATTGCTAACACAGCGCGCGTTTCAAGTTACGTTTACTTTACAGAGTGTGTGTATGTCCTGTCATGAACCTTTTATTTGGATAAGGACTCTTATCTGAGTGAATTTTGGAATTTTGGGGTGAAATTAAACTCCTTTGCAATGTGGATAGTTAAACTCTGTAAAACGTCTGTTTGTTAATTCGTGGCGTAAAAAGGTAGGTAGGGTCCTGCGATTAACCCAGTCATTTGGGTTAATGTCTGGACTCAGGGCTGGGTCTCTGAGGTGAAACACAGATGTGTGTCCTCAGAAAATGCTTTTATGGGAACCCAGACAAGCGAGTAGGTGAATTCCATGATCATTGAGTTTTGGCTTCCACTTCACTTCTTTCTTTTTACATTTCAAGTGATGTTTTCTCGTCTTGATCAGTTTGAATTGATCCTTTGTTTATAAAAATGTAAATATCCATATCTTGACTCTAGCAATATTAATATTTCTGTTTAGATATGGAACTTAGAAAACACAATAGTGAGCTTTTTAATTTTCCATAACAACTAGTTCCAGAGACTACTCCAAGTTCACTGTAAATATGAAAGCATAAACAGTCACGCATATTAAATGAATGGTCTGTGCAAACTGATCCCATCACTGAAGTAAAAAATTATAATAAAGTGAAACCAGCAGAATTTGGCCTTTTTTTTAAGGCCTTTATCTGTGTTTATCCAGTGGCATCTGATGTGTGTTTATCTTGAGCTGTAGGGTGGTAAGCTAGGCTAACGTGTCTCATTCCAAACACATGACCTACATACTTCCTTCACTCTTGTCAAGGTCTTCACGTTTTGACAGAACAAGCCACACAAACTCAGTGAACTTCGCATTCCGTGACGCTCCACTTTTTCCCTGAGCCGTGAGGGTTTTTTTTTTTTTTTGTTTGTTTGTATTTTTGGGGGGGGGGGGCGGGTTGGAGGGGTGGGTGTCATAGAGAGTCACAGTGAAATGTGGGTCAAAGTTGAACTTGAAACTCAGGGATAGAGTGGGAATGAAGATGACTGACTGACTGACTGACTTGGGCTGCAGCGAAACGCTACGCTGCAGGCCTGAGCAAAAGGAAACCCCTGGGCCTCGTGGCACATTGTGATGAAACGCTCTCCTTTAGGCCCCGCCCTCCCCCACCCGCCCCCGCACCCCTGCCCTCCGTGTGAGGGTCCTCACATGCCAAGAGTATGAACTCATGTGTTGTGTTGCTCTCCTGGTGGATTAGGGGTGAAAGGGTTAAGTGTGTGAAACAGTAGGGGGATGAGGTACATCTTGATCTGTGAATATTAAACATCCTTAGTCCTTACAGACTGGCCTCAAAGACAGACAGAGTTTCTGGAACCTTTTCTAAAATGTATCTGAATGTCGTTACAGAGGAGTAGAGCCATAGACCAAGCTCTCACATAAACTTAAACTTCTCGTTTTAATGTTACATATATATATATATATATATATATATAATGTTAAACATATTAAACATTATAATTAAATTTATATAACTATATGATTATATGTAGTTATACATAATAATATAGTTTACAGAAATGTATAGCTTATCCATAGTTTTTAGAAATGTATATAGCTTTATTCTCTACATAAGCTTTGTTCTTGATGTGAACTAAGTTCTGCTTGATGTACAGAGAGATGGAAGCATGCAGTTTGTTGGCTGTGAGAATTATAGTGGAGCCTTTGTATGTACGTGTGTTGAACTGTACTGTAATCAGCGTTTGGGATCTGGACAGAAACCTCGAATTTCTGCTCTTTAACGTATTGCGACACGTTCGGTTGCATGCTAAGCTTGTGTCGTTGCACACGGGTCATGTCAGGTTATCCTCTCAGCCCCGTGACGAACAGCTCAAAGTGGGGGGTCCTGGAGCCGTCGTGTGAGTGACAGGGTGTTTGCGGGTGGCAGGGCTGCGGCCTATACATAGACAGGACCTGGTGTCATAAGAATTGATTTAGAGTCTGTACTCTGCGGGAGCCAAGATGTCAACCATGAAAAAGGGGAAGGTTCCAAGTTGACCCACTTCTTTTGTCCTCCGTGTGTGTGTGTATGCTTTTGAGTTTAATGTTTTTGTCACCTTTGACCTACATTCACTCGTCATGATCTGCACTGCGACCGCCGTGTTTTTTTTTTACGTCTGCTTCGGGGCTGTTTTTCCATGTTTTTGTCATTGTGAGGCGTTGCGATGCACTTGAGATTGGCGGCAAGTGGCTCCGGGAATACAGGAAAAACGGTGAGCGTGTCTGCTTACTGCCGGAGGAATTAACATATACACGACTCTTTGAGAGGAGAAAAAAAAAAAGTCCTGCTACGAGTAGAATTTGTCTTACGTCATCACGTAGTATACCCACATATAGGCCATGATTTGAGACACAGGGTGGGGGATGACATTTTATGTAGAACTCTCTGAAAGACTGAAGACATGAGACACATTCTGTTGAAGAAAGTAACACTCCTTGGTTTTGGAGTCAAACCTTATTCCTAATGATTCTACAGCACAGTGCATTTCCAATTTACGTTTATTCATTTAGCAGACGCTTTTATCGAAAGTGACTTTGTGCAAACATAATCCGAGCAAGTAGCTGGGAAGGACCTGTCTGTGGTATAAGCGCCACAGCTAAGTTCAGTGATTGACAAGATACAAGCGCAAGAAAAGTTGAAGAAAGTAAGAGAGTGAACTACAGACAGATACAGGTGTAAACAGTGCTAATGAACAGATACAGGTGTAAACAGTGCTAATGAACAGATACAGGTGTAAACAGTGCTAATGAACGGATACAGGTGTAAACAGTGCTAATGAACAGATACAGGTGTAAACAGTGCTAATGAACGGATACAGGTGTAAACAGTGCTAATGAACAGATACAGGTGTAAACAGTGCTAATGAACGGATACAGGTGTAAACAGTGCTAATGAACAGGAGGCTTCAAAAGTGCGAGAGAAGAAGCTGTCACCTAACGTATGGAACGAAACAGTGATAATGATGCTATGAACAATGATCAGCAAAACAGCTCAACTCCTGAAAAAAAAAGAGTGTCTGCAGTATTAACTGAATATTTCCATGTGGCACTGTTCCATGGAATCTCCATTGGAATTACAAGCCAAAGAAAGCTAACAAGAGTGAAAGCCAAGTTCTTTCAGCTAATGATTGAAGCATGAGATCTTTGGAAGACTTTAAGCTGTTTATTACCCCGACACAAACTCAAGTCTTATTTTCTAATGCCTTTTACCCCCCCGCCCACCTTACTATGTAAACTATCATTGCATCTAACTTCTGTGTCCCTCCCTGTTCTCTGTCTGCCTCTCCTTGTCTCCAGTCTAATCCTGGTTCTCCGAGATCAGAGAGCCAACAGAAGAAGCGGAAAGCCCCTCCTCCTCCACCAGTCTCGGCTTCCAGCACGCCAGCACCCAATCCCCAGACACCGCCGCTCCGTGCCCTGGCTCCCGCTCCAGTACCTGCTCCCAGGTCCTCCGTCCCGGCTAACGACTCCACGTCAGAGCTGAGTCACAGCACAGAGGACTCAGGACCTCCTGGCTCTGTCTGCAGCAGCAGCAGCAGCGACGTGGCTGTGGGCTCCAGCACCAGCAGCTTGGCCGACGAACCCATGCAAGAGCACGCTAACGAGCTGGCCTGCAGCACCACGCCCGAGCCAGAGCCAGAACCAGAACCAGAACCTACTCCTAGCACCACGCCAGACATCGTGGCCAGCACCACGTCGGAAGAGACGGATTCTGCCCTCAACCTCAAAATGGAAGAAGTGGAGAACAACCGACACAGTGCTATTGGTAATGTGGACACGCCCACGCGCTATGACATCACATATGGTTTTCTTGATGTGGAATGATCCAGAACAGGGCTGCACAAACCTTCTTGGTCCTTAAGGCCCGAGAACAGCTGATTTTCTCACCTTTCCTTCACCAAGGAGTGAGGTGTGACAACCCTCAGTTATTTACAAGTTATTAATGCCAAATACTCTATTTCTATTTGCTCTGTCACAGTAAACTCTGAGGGAGGGTCACAAGTTAGTATTTGTTTACAGCGCCCATTATTAATCCCACAGGATTATCAAGCCTTTACAGCACCCATCATTAATCACACGGGATTATCAAATTAGTATTTCTTTACAGCACGCATCGTTAATTACACGGGATTATCAAGTTAGTATTTCTTTATGGCGCCCATTATTAATCCCACAGGATTATCAAGCCTTTACAGCACCCATCATTAATCACACGGGATTATCAAATTAGTATTTCTTTACAGCACGCATCGTTAATTACACGGGATTATCAAATTAGTATTTCTTTATGGCGCCCATTATTAATCCCACAGGATTATCAAGCCTTTACAGCACCCATCATTAATCACACGGGATTATCAAATTAGTATTTCTTTACAGCACGCATCGTTAATTACACGGGATTATCAAATTAGTATTTCTTTATGGCGCCCATTATTAATCCCACAGGATTATCAAGTCTTTACAGCACCCCTCATTAATCACATGGGATTATGAAGTTAGTATTTCTCTACAGCACCCATTGTTAATCACAAGGGATCATCAAGTCTTTACAGCACCCATCATTAATCACAAGGGATTATCAAGTCTTTACAGCGCCCATCATTAATCACACAGGGTTATCAAGTCTTTACAGCGCCCATCATTAATCACACAGGGTTATCAAGTCTTTACAGCGCCCATCATTAATCACACAGGGTTATCAAGTCTTTACAGCGCCCATCATTAATCGCACGGGGTTATCAAGCAACAAGATTTTTGTATCGTCTCTTTCTGAGTGGCAGCTGTAATGTGTTAGTGACAGGCGCCTGTACGGTTGTGTTGTTTTTTCAGAGACCCATCAGTCAGGCAGTGGTGTTAGATCTCGTCCTCAGCCTCATTCACCATGAGTTAATGTCAAACCACAACACAAACATGTTTTATCAACGATGCCACAGCATGTAGTCCGTTTGACAAACCCAAAAAGGCATGAAAACTGATCATAAGTATGACATACATCATATTTAAACACTTTTCCCAGTGCTTCACCTCAAGGAGTAGAGGAGGGAGAGAGAGAGAGAGAGTGAGGTAGTTGAACAGGAATATGTATGATTTCACATTAAAAAAAAAAAAACTTTTCTCAATCCAGGCAGTGTGAGGGGGGCGGAGATATAAAGTGGGGTGTGTACCGTGAGTGAGTGAGGGGGGTGGAGCTATAAAGTGGGGTGTGTACCGTGAGTGAGTGAGGGGGGCGGAGCTATAAAGTGGGGTGTGTACCGTGAGTGAGTGAGGGGGGTGGAGCTATAAAGTGGGGTGTGTACCGTGAGTGAGTGAGGGGGGTGGAGCTATAAAGTGGGGTGTGTACCGTGAGTGAGTGAGGGGGGCGGAGATATAAAGTGGGGTGTGTACCGTCAGTGAGGGGGGCGGAGATATAAAGTGGGGTGTGTACCGTGAGTGAGGGGGGCGGAGATATAAAGTGAGGTGTGTACCGTGAGTGAGGGGGGCGGAGATATAAAGTGGGGTGTGTACCATGAGTGAGTGAGGGGGGTGGAGATATAAAGTGGGGTGTGTATCATGAGTGAGGGGGGTGGGGCTATAAAGTGGGGTGTGTACCGTGAGTGAGTGAGGGGGGTGGAGCTATAAAGTGGGGTGTGTACTGATATGGGAAACCGATATGATGTCAGACTGTCCTTAAGAACACTGCTGATGATGCAGTAAAATGTCATTGAAAATTCTTGTTTGGGAATTTACTTCACATAGCATAAATAAAGCCTGTATGCTTGTAAAGCAGTAAGCCTTACCTCAGACGTGACCGCATGTACTTTTAATATACCTCTTACTTCGTCTGCAGCCGATGGGGAGCAGCAGGCATAGTCTTAACAGGAATGAGTTGTACAGCAGAAATAAGCTTACCAAGCATTGGCTGTAGAATTTTGGTGATTAGTGCAAAACTTGCCGTGTGTGTGTGTATTTGTGTGTGTATGTGTGTGTGTGTGTGTGTGTGTGTGTGTATGAGAAAGAGAAGATGAGGCAGAGGGAGCCTAGGAAAGTATCGATCTCTTTCCCCTCTGAATGTGTGTCAAGTTAGGAGAAGAAGAGATTTATTTTGGCTAGAGGAAGGGCGATGGAAAAGTCTGGAAGAGACCGATGCTGCTAGCGCAGTACATCATACCGCGCCCCGTCTATAATTTATAACTGTGTGGAGCTACCTGAACCTTTCTCTCTTTTTTTATCTGTCTTTCACTCTGTCTCTCTCCACCTCTCTCTCATCCTTCTCTAACCAGTCCCTTTTTCCCTCTCTCTTTCACTCCCTCTTCTCTCGCCCATTCTTTCTCTTTCTCTCTCCCTCTCTCTCTCTCTCTCTCAGTACTGTAAAAGAAATACTGCCCAATTAAATGGTATTAGCTACTCAAGCACACTACTGCATAATTGTTTTTTTTCCCTTATTCCCCAGTAGATCAGGTTTACTGCACAGTGCCACTGAATTAATGAAACAGTGCTAATTGTCACCTCCAGAGCCAGCTTCATCAATGCAGGTCAAGTACAACTCTGCGAATCGATTCTGTCTGTATTATGTTTAATTGGCCTCACTTCCATGTAAGATTTTAAGACAGTCCAGTTAAAATGCTGAGTCAGCAGATGACTCAGTTAGGTGAAAACAACAACAACAACAATAACAACAACAACAACAACAAAACAGGTAAAATTATCCCACCTATTTTTACCCTGCAGTGGTCAGATCACAGCCCAACCCGATTGTCTTATAAGCAGATGATCAATAGATAGTACGTCTCATTTCTCCTGAAGGTCAGGACCTCTTCACTCCATCCTCATGTCTCTGTTGTACATTACTAATTCATAACGCATCTCTTTAATATTTCACTGAGCACAATCCCACATGCACTGGAGCCATTTTTAAAATAGAAAATACGTAGAAATTTCTCAAGACTGTCAAAATAACTGTTAATATGACATAAAGCTATGAATCACGCTCAGAGAGTATGACTGACCTTATCTGTCCTCTGCTGACAGGGTAAAACCCATCCCTCTAATCTGTCTGCATTTAAATCCCTCATATATATGTATGGATATCTTTGACATTTATCCATCTAGTTCTTTGGCCTATATATAGAGAGAGATCATCACAGGAAGTGATGAAAGGTCCTTCCATTCTCACCAGTTAAACCAGTGTTAGTCAGGCTGCTGACGTAGCGAAATGGTGGCTTCACCACACTCATACACAACTCGGAGGGGTTGAAACGTCCTCATAGAGCGGTTTGCGATTTATATAGTGTTACACTCTTCCTAGACTGGTTTTGTGTTATGTCAGCTATAGCTGAGAAACAATGCAGTAAATGTTTAATAAAATGTCTTGAATTGGCTGTGTGGTTGTTTACCAGTGGGGACACAAGTAAGACCGTGAGGGACAGGTTGATGCTGGCAAAATATTTTACTCTTTAACATTGATGAAAAAGGCAAACCAAAGAGATTATTTATAGTCTGCTTGTTAGAGCACCTCTATGAACACTGGAATAAGTCTGGTCTTATACAGAATGACCCCCCCAAAAGGAGGCCCTCACCTAGCCGAAGGATGGACAAAGTATGAATGCTTTGGCTTTTGCACAAAAAGTCGATCTGGCTTCACACCGGGAAGGCGATGAGAGCAAAACGGCAGGGAATGTTTCACTGGCTGTAATGTGACATTTCACTTTGACTGAGGTTTGGCAGAGAGAATGGAGTACCTCTCTCTCTGTTTAGATAAGGAGCTGGATTCAGCAGATACATGATCAGTCAACGCAAGTGAGTTAGAAGTTACAACATTAATCTGGGCCTCGCAAAGAATAGGCCTAATGAATGTGAAACATGAAAAATTACTGTCATATGAGGAAACTTTACACATGACATTCGTAAGAGTTTAGAAAACCGCCAGTTGATTCTCAGGCAGCGAATTCCCGCAAATAAAACCGGCATGAAATTGTGAGATCGGTTCACCTCAAATGATCTAAGAAGTTAGAAATTGTGAATGTGTGAATGGGTTTTTAGACCGCAGTTTTTCAGGTGGCCTGTGTCTGTGAAGGGATGTTGGAACTGTCTCCTCAAACTCCTCCTCTTGTCCACTGTATCACCATCATGAGACAGTGTTCAGGGTGGATGGACATGCCACTGAAACTGCCCCAACTCTATATTCCTCCTCCCTCCTTGACAGACTACGACTCCCAGCATGCATCACCAGACAGTTACGCAGAGATGGTAGCCCAGCATAGGTGCCTATCCATGACCTCTGCCTCTTTCTGCGTCTTCATCCAAACTTTCCAAACTTCCCTCTTCACCGTAACCTTTTTTTTTTTTTTGCTTTTCATTTAACAGCTCCCTTCCTATTTAGTGCTCTCTCTCTCTCTCTCTCTCTCCTCTCCCTCTCCCTCTCTCAGCGCCTTGCTAGCAGTGTTGGAAAACGATGCTCTCTCCTGAAGGAATTTGTGGGAACGAGCAGTGCTCTCGCTTTGACACACATCCGTGTTAATCTGATACCTCTGACTGACTGTCTTGTGAAGGGTGTTGCCGTGACGTGACAGTCGGCCAGGAGGACAAAATACTTTTATCATTACAGGAGGCGGGGCTGAGGTGTCATGTTAGGAGTCATGTGGTGTCGCAATAATCCAGATCCAAAAGTGTATTCCAGCACATTCTATTTCTGTCAGGATTTTACACAGACAGTCTGAGGTGGGAGGGAGTTAGATGAACGTGGTAGCTGACTGCCTCATATGACCCAGCCTGCCGAATTCTGTTACGTCAGTCAAATCAGCCCAGCTGTTAGCGTTTCAATTATTTACGTTTGTTTATGAAAGTTAGAGTCAGTACCTCTCTTGGGGGGTTGTTTCTGACATTTGATGGAGCGAAAAATGAATTTAGTTTGGAATGTAATGTCCCCAGGTGCTGATCTGCGTGCAGTGACACATACCTGTTTGATTTTCTCTCAAAATCACATGACGTCTTTGTAATGTGAGATATGCCATGCTTAAGGACTCTCTGACTCTGTGTGAAGACTTACAGTCAAATTATTTTCTCAGTGTTGTTGTGCCTGTGGTCTTCCCATGGTCAGCCTGATTTCCACCATGTTATACACTGTCCAATCTATCTATCTATCTATCTATCTATCTATCTATCTATCTATCTATCTATCTATCTATCTATCTATCTATCTATCTATCTGTCTATCTACCTGTCTGTCTGTCTCTCTGTCTGTCTGTCTCTCTGTCTGATGTACTCTTTCATTCTTGTCCTCTCTCTCTCTTCCTCTCTCTCCTTCTGCAGTTTATTGCTGCGCTCCCATCTCCCTACGATCCGGACGCCGGTGAACACCCGTCTCCGACTCATCCCTCGCTCCTCCTCTCCTTTTTCATCCGCTTCTCCTTCACGTCTGCACCTCCTCCATCAACCTGATGAGACCCCCTCCCGTTTCTCCTCTTTCATCTCCGTTCTGCTGTTCTGTAGAGTTGATTTTTTTTTTTTTTTTATGTCTTTCTACTCTCAGACCTTTCAGGATTCGAACGCATTTTCCCTCCTTCTCCTTCACGCCATTTTTATAAATGTCTGTAAATATAAGTCATTTTTTTGTACTGCGACATGTTAGCTTGAGAGAGCGTTATGGTCTTAGCAGGGAGAGAGAATACAGTAGGTGTAAACTGTGGAAGAAGGATGTGAACATTTAGAGAATTATCTGTGATAACTCCAGGAGTGTTGGTGGATTGATTGGGGGATATTTTAAAGGATAACAGGAAGAACTATTGGATGTCAAAAGATCAGTGCAGACATCATTTCCATGCACTATTACTGAGTTCTGCAGAGAGAAACTAGCCAAGGGTTTGGCTTGCCCCAATGCATGCAGGGTTTGTCCTCTCTCTCACACACACACACACACACACACACACACACACACACACACACACACACACACAAATCAGACCCTGAAACACACATGCATGTGTGTCTTTTGTCTGGACATAATGCAGTCACTCTCTCACATGGGTTTCTGTCTGAATCCTTGATGTGATGAGATTTACATTATGTTAACAGGACATGGACTTGGGGCAGCCGGGTGAATTTCAGCCTCTCGGTATTGTCAGAGTGGACGTTCAGAGATGTTTCACCGGTGGGCTCTCTCTTGTGTGTTTACACGGGCTGAAGTTTGATTGTTTGTGCACAGTGCATTACAGTAAATATAGTGTTTTATGAATTTTCCCCTTAGCGCCAATGTGTAATTTGATATCTTACATCCTGACCTGTCCAAGTTGCTGATGCTGCACAGGTGTATGATCAGTGTGGAACGCTTTGAAATGAGGTTTTGACATACACTTTGTTGTAATGTTTTCCAGAAACTGAAAAGGAATTGCACTTAATCATCACATTGAACTTGCACTGAAACATCTCAATCAAGTGATTTGGGTTGCAAAAAAATACACATGACACTTGGCTATCTAAAAGTTCATTTCATTATTTGTGACTTATGTCTGCTGATGTGAAAGTTGAAGTGAAAAATCAATGTTTTTTCTTTTTTTTGTCTTTTTGATGAGTGTTTAAAAAAATCACTGATCAATTTTCTTCGATTAATAAATCAAACGTCGTCAAATGCTGACATCATATCCTTTGACATTTTTAGAAACTGGATCCGATACAGTTGATAGACAAACTTGGGTGAATTTGGGGATTTTTCAGAATAGGGACTGATGGGAAATGAGGTGTGTGCTCAGTCTTCATAACACATAATATTAAATAACTTCATGGTTTACTTTTTATAGTTCAGTGACATTCATATCTGAAGCCATCACTCCCTGTGTAAACTCCACACTTACTTAACATGAAGCCAAACGCAATTCTAAACGGCCGTAGCTAAGCAACGGTGACAGTGAACTCACCGGGGTTGTGGGAGGTGACCATGTAGATATATTGCACTTTGAGGATAAGTCACTGATTCCTCTGTAATCTTTTGACTGTCTCCTCCTCCCTCGGACGTTCGTAAGCGAGGCCTTTAAAGGCATGTATTAAGATAACAAATTTTCATGATCTATATATGGCAAAAAACGATGATTGCACGATCATTGAATGATACCGATGACAGAGTCCGAATGAAACTGCATCGTCTCCACAACAACGTGAGCTCAATGTTCAGTCTTTTAGCAGCACGGTCATAAAACTGCTCTCCAGTGTCCTGTTGGACCTGTGTGGGGAAGTCATAAGTCTTTCTGTCTGTTTGCATGTACTCTGAAGATAAATTTTCGCCACTCTCTCAGGTTTATTTGAGGTATGTCTCTTTGATGCTGTAAACAGTTAAGCTGATCTCCGTATGGGATACGCACATGAGGTTCTTTTGGTCAAATCACTGAAAGAAAGCAGACAATGTGTAAGTGTTCTTGGGGTTAACAGTGGTGATTTGGTTGGGCTTCAATGTAGTTGGACAACTAAGTTTGTTCTGTAATTAAAGAAGTGTGTGTGTGTTTGTGTGTGTGTGTGTGTGTTTTCATGGATTGGGTGGTCTGTGATATTGTGAATAACTAATTTAATGTGAGTTTGTGTATGAATGATGGAATTGCTGTAATGAGAACTCTGCATGTTGTGTATTTGAGATCGTTTTTAACAGAGGACGGACAGCATGTGTTAGTCAGTTTGCAGCTGTGTTCTTGATAGGAACAGTCTCTTGCATTACTAATAAAGAAAGATTCCACGAGTGTGTGTGTATGTGTGCATGTGCACGTACATTTGTGTGTGTGTATGTGTGTGTACAAGGTCTGAGGTTACAGTTGGCATGACTTTGGGCTTTGCTGGGAAATGGTTGAGAAATCAGTAATGAGTCACACTTCGTCCAGGAATAGGGTTCTTCTTACCAATACCGCTCGAGCTAAACCTGCCATCTCCCTCTTTCCCTCTATCTCTCTCTCCCTCTCTCTATCTCTCTGTGTCCCTCTCTCTCTGTCTCCCTCTCGCTCTCTCCTTCTTTCCCTCTCTCTCTTTCCCTCCCCCTATATGTCTCTCTCTTTCTCCCTCTCTCTCTCTCTCCCTCTCCTACACACACACTCACATACACACACTTTCTCTGTCACTTACACATATACTCATACAACAAGGTCATCCAGAGGTTACGCAACTCAAAACCAGCCTGAGTCACTCACCTGTTTTATGCCAGCAGGCTCCCGTTCAAAGCAGCGATAGCTTTCATCTCTCTGTCATGGCTCTAAACCTGATCAAAACAAGAAACTTTTTGAGGCTTTAATGTTAAAACCAGATGATTGCAAGAGGTTTTTTTTTGTTTTGTTTTGTTTTTTTACCGTAAAGTATAAGAGACATGAGACAGTTTAATTAGCTGCGATAGGCAGCATGCTGAGTTAGAGATTATGTAGAGTGATGGCACATCTCGAGACACACAGTAAAAAAGTTTGACTACAGGGCTGTTAGGCTGTGTATTTGTGCAGTAGATAAAAAGACACGGGTTCATGTCCTTACAGTTTTACACACAGTTAAGTCAGCTCTATGAGATCAAAACACTAGCTGTTAAATGAGAACTAGCACGTAGGCGTGAAAGCAGGGACAGCCTCAGTTATAGTATGCCTGACCAGATTCTTAATTGGCTGGATCAGATGAGAATGATTTGTGGCCACAATGTGGAATTTGAACATGTAGATAAGGTACAAGAAATTAAGTGATAAAGTGATAAAGTAAATAGATCATTGTGTAAGCGCATTGTGGCAAGTGAACTCAGCTGAACAAAGTCCTCCAAAGAGAGAGAGAGAGAGAAAGAGAGAGAGAGAGAGCACAGTTCAACCGTGAACACAACACAAACCTTTGTGTTCAACACAGTTAGAAGGACTACTGTAAAGAAGTTTATCATTTGTGCATGCAAGTAACTTAGAGTGTTTAAAATGCTTTTGTGGATGAACTTAGGACATGATAATTAATCTGTCATTTTGTGTGTGTGTGTGTGTGTGTTGACGTGTGTGTGTGTGTGTGTGTTCTCTTTCTCTGTTTATCTCTCTCTTCGTGACCTCATGCGCGTCTCCTCATTTCACACGCCCGTTCCCAGCTCAGTTGCATTCTGGCATGAGTTTTTTTTTTTCATGACAACACTGAACACACGATTCTGTGCTAAAGGGGAACTTCCATTAAAAGTCAGTTGGTTAAGTCAACAACAGTGGGGGGTAAAAAAGGACACCCTAATGTCATTTTGTCATAAATTCATAATGATGTCATCACGCTCACTGACATTTTGTCAGCACTCTGTGATGTATTGATTATGTCAGTATAGAGAGAGCAAATAATGTAATAAACAAATGAAAAAAAAAATTGTGTGAACAACAACAGCAAAAACTGTTTTAGTTGAATTTCCCCTCAAGCATAAGGTCGGTTTCTAGTTTCACATAATCTGTACTGTTATATGATGATGATGATGATGATGGTGATGATGATGATGGCGATGATGATGAGGATGGTGATGGTTACATTTACGATGTCTTGCCTTCGCATGTCTCTTCCCCCCCAGCCTGGACTCGTTCCGTGCATAAGTGTGTGTCTGAGCAGACAGGCGACAGTCAGGAGGTGGAGACGGTATCGGTGGGCAGCAGTAGCAGTTATGCCGACCAGGGTTATGCCCCCTCAGAGGGCATGGCAGACGACTCAGGTCGGGTTAGCTCACCCTCTGACCTAACTCTGCCCACCTCACCAGAAGACACCTTCTCCCTGAACTGCAGTCCTGTTCTCCTGCCCAACCAGCCCAAAGACTGTTCCAGTTCCAGTGACAGTGACGAGGGCTGCGCCACCTGGGGCTCCAGACGCAGGTACGACCGTAAGACACGACACATGAGGACAAATGGGCATATGTGACAGTAAGACATGACACACGTGAGGGCATTTTGGGCATTTTCAAAACGTGCATTTTCTTCTTTGTTTTCAACAAAAAATAATATTATTCCTTTGCAAAACAGTATGGTTTGACCATACTGTTAACCTACCACTGTAAGTATAATAATGACTGTAGTTAAATGTAATAATTAATATTAAATAATGAGTTATGTCTTTAGTTACACTTTCTGAAATTTTCCTTTTTGATGGTCTTAAACACTGAAACATCTCAGCCTAGTGCTATGTGTACTCAACACATGATGAATATGCAACCGGGTCTTGCATTAGTAAGTGCATCAATTAAAGGCAGAAATGTATTTTTTGTGACTGCACACGTTTTATTCATTGTCTCAACTGGACCGAAACCAAACGGTCTTAAGAGCAGATGAACAGCAAGAATTTTTTTTTTTTTTTTAATTTCCATGAATGGCTCTGTTTACTGACTTAGGCTCAGTCTGCCTCACGTTTCTCGGTATCAGATGAACTGTCTCCTGTCCATGGCTTTAGAGAATGGCGGGGGGTTTTGTTTTGTTTTTTGAGGGTCTTTTATTGCGTGAAAAGTGCTGACTGCTCACCAGGTGTATGTTAGAACAGACGCTGTCGAAGCCTGACGCTTCACTCATACTCGCTCACGCCGACAAAGCACGGGCACTTAACTCCGTTCTCACGCTTCCAGGAAAGGGCGATTATTTTTTCCACACTGTCATATTTACAGAAGATTCTTCCAAAAGGTGTAAAAAAAAAAAACCCAAAAAAGTTATGTGCTCTGGCCATTAGTTTCCAGACTTGGAGGTTTTCCTGCCTCTCAGTGAGCCAAGACCACCCCCCTCCCCCACCCCCACCGGTGACACTGCATTCACTTTTACAACCAAAATGGATTTTCAGGATTTGATATCCGCAAATGTGTTTTGGCATGTTTTTGTTTTTTTTAAGAGTTGATTATTTCATTTATTCAGGAGGTTGTCTTTTTGCTTACCATTTCAAATGAGATATCATTTTCATCCCTTTAAAAAACAACAACAACAAAAAACCATAGCGGGGACAGTCATCGCGGGCGTCAGGCAGACAAACGAGGGTACATCTACGAAGAGGATCATGATCTGACAGCGCAGTTTCATCAAACTCTCGCTGACCTCGACGCTGACCTGGCAGGTGAAGAACTATTCGTCTGATTGCAAAATGCAATGTTTATGTCTGCCTTATAGATTACCCTTTTCTCTGATTCTGAGGATATGTCTAATTTAACTTGACCAAAATATAACATACAAACAAAAAATTCAATTATGTCGTATAATCACAATAATGATTTATATATCATTGTATTTCTGCTTCATGTACTTTTGATCAGTTTTTTTAAAAAGTCAGAGAACAGTCTTCGTCTCTAATTTTTTGCCTGTGTGAAAGACATTCAAGGGTCTGTTTTTCACCTGTTAATCACACGTTCCTATGACATTGCTACTAACATTAACGACCCTCTTTCCTGTTTATGTCAGTGGCCAGGGAGTAACCGCGCTTAAATTTGAAATTGATATGCAAGAACTCACGAGTAAGACCACAGAGCAGCTCATGAATGAGTAATGCCCACTTTTGTTTTCTCTTCTTGTATATTAGATGTTAATCACTCTGATGCAGGATCCGTGTGTGTGGATGACGAGATCCCGGTGTCTGTCGTCGACGTCGACGTTCCGGTTACCGCCATTGACGAAGTTCTCGATGACGACCGGCTCAGCATGAACGGTTACGAAACAGACTTGTCACGCGGTACGCAAAGTTTCAACAGACAAAACATTTACAACAGCAACTCCCTGCCAAGCGGGGACATGCAAAACAAAAACAACAACGCCCGCATGGCAGAGAGTCAGTGTCAAGCCAGCGTGGGTCAAATACAAACAGTGCAGCGGCGGGAGATTCCCAGGACCAACGGAGAGGAGAAGAAAGAGACGGCTGCTGTTGCTGTGAGCTCAGAGATCAAAGCTAAAGTGGAGCCTGAGAAACCCAAAGTCCAGAGGCAGGATTCTTTTCCAGAAAGATCTCAGAGTCCGCTGAGTCACCCTCCTGTCCGCAGTCCTCAGAGAGTCTCAGAGAGCCATGTTGTGTCTGTGTCTTCAGCTCGCAGCCAAAGCATGGAGACCTTTGTGGAGAGAGTGAGCTCCCCTACCAGAGGACCACAAATTCAGAGCAAAATTACCCAGAACCCTGTCTCTAGATTCGGAATGAAGACCTTCACTGTTGTCCCTCCCAAGCCACCTGCATCCCGCACTGAAAAACAAGCTGGTTCTCTGATTTTGGGTGCCATAAAGATTGATGAGCAAGGCAACATGGTAAAACAGAGAGAGGTCCCCGTTGCAGATCAGAAACATGAAGAACCCGCTCAAGATTCTGTCACCGCAGAGGCGCCTCTTCTTGGCAAAGCCAAAGCCTTCTGGACCTCAACAGAGAAGCAAGACACTTTGACCGTCAGCAGGGAGCAAATTGTTAAGACCAGAGAAGTAGAGGTCTCCAAACCACCCACCATGATAGCTCCTGCTATAGACGCAACTGTATCACCACTGAAAACAAGATCTGAGGAGACAGCAAGAAATATCATCGAAGTAACCAGTGATCCTGTGCCTGAAGCAGAAATCAAGGCTTCCTCTCCTGAGCCCGTTAGGAATCCTGTGGCAGTGCTCAACACAACTGAACAGAAAAGAGACTTTACTTTCCTCAAACCTACAAGAAGAACCTCTAGTCAGTATGTGGCATCAGCTATTTCTAAATACGCAATGAAGCCTACAGCTCGAGCTGGAGCCATTCGGGAGACACCAGAATCCTCCATCCAGATTCAAAAGCCACTTGCCAGTCCAGGCTTGAAGCATGAGGTTAGGTCCACCCATGTGGTATCAGAGTACAAAGAGACACAAACAACAACAACAGCAACAACAACAAGGGTGTCCCAACTTAAGGAGAGCACCTCAGTCCATTCTCTCGATGGTCCTAAACGCTCGTCAAGTTTTCCCAGTCAACCGGCAAAGTCTGAAGTGAAGCTAGTCGGTAATGCTAACAAAGGCGCAATTTACGGTGGGACCCCCTCCAAGTCTCTGGACTTGCAACCAAGCTACACTAAGTTCCAAACTACAGCACAAAAATCCACAAAAACTGGGGCAACAACAACGTCTCCCAGTTTCTCCCCTCCACCCAAGAAGACCCCTGAGGAGTCATCACCAGTTCGCAGCCCAACAGAGGTCATCTATCCACCGATTGCTAAGAAGCCTGATGTGCCCAGTCAGGGTGTCTTACCAGAACCCGACCAAACCGCTGCTTTATTTGGACCAGTGAAGAAGTTCAAGCCTGTGGTCTTCAAGTCTGTCGAGAAGGAGACGTCCCTGCACAGCTCACTGATGGAGGCCATTCAGTCAGGAGAAGGAAAGGAACGCCTCAGAAGGGTAATCCAAAAACGCAGCTTTATTTCTGGTTTTGGTCAAGCTGGGAGATAACACTGGATGTCTGAGATGCTTAATTATTTACCGATGTGTTCACTCATCTTCTTTCTATTGGTAACAGTTCTTGATTGGCATGGATGCATGTGTGTGTAATATGTGTTTCAAACCCAGTGTGTAATTTCTGTCCTCAGGTATCTGACCCTAGAACAAAAAGAGCATTGGAGAAACTATCCCACACTGAGGCGGAGAGTGAGCACTCAGCTCTTCTATCAGCCATCAGAGCTCAACACAACTCTACAAGACTTAAGAAGGTAAGCTCATCAAACATATGGTCAGCTGTCTTTTAGTGCTAGCTAGTTAGCCCAAACAAAGATATTTGTTTCTTTTCAATTATTTTTTTCCACACTTAATTAGACCTAGCAAATGTTGGTATTCAAGAAGCAATGGTGTGGTCCCTGAGCTTACCAAGGACTTGGGTGGTGCCAAAAAAATATGAAGCATGAAAAACAACAGATTTTAATGGACTTGCTATAAAACTTGCATCAATTGTGGGGGAAGGGGAGGGGGGGTTGTCTACAAACACAGTTTTCTCTGAGAGAATACTGTAATACTTTTATCGTAGACCAAGTCGGAGGCAGCTAAGGAGCTGGAACACTTCAGGAGAAAGGAGGAGAGTAGGAGTACACAGAGTCAGAGCTCTCCTGCTGCTGCTGCTCCACCTGCCTTTGCGCCTCCTCCTCCTCCCTCTGCTCCACCTCCATCTACTTCCACCCTGTCCAAGTCAACACTGATGCAACCAGCTGGGGAAAACCTGGAGCAGGCTCGAGAAGCGATGCTGGAAGCTATTCGTTCTGGCTCTGCGGCAGGGCGACTGAAGAAGGTACGCTTTCGAGTTTGTTTTTTTTTTTTTTTTTTTTTTTAAAAACATATTTACTCACATGAATTCTTATACCGTTCATATGTCTATGATTGGGTATATGGACGTTGTCTTTTTTTTATTGAATGTATTATACATTTCGCCCCTTAAAAAGTTAAAAACTAGAAATGCTATTTGTGTTAATATCCATTTTTACAGGTCCCAGTGACCATCAATACAAGAAAAGTGAACAGGAGACTTGGAATAGTCCAGCCTGGTCCTTGAAACTCCCAATGACCCTACATACAGTGACTGAATGGTCTGGCCTAGCCAATTGTCAGGAACTCTAATAGCCAAATGAGATGTTTCATATCAACTGGAATTATTTTTTAAAATTTAACCTACTTTGATTTTATTTCTTCGTTTATAGTAATTGCTGCTTTTAGCATGTGCCAATTTCTCTCACTCACTCATTTACGAAAGATTACTTTTGACAATAATCTTGCTTCTGATAGACCAGTGGTTTGAAACTGTATTTTTTATGTTATAGATTTGACTAAGTTGTGCCCAGATGTATTTTTATCACTAATGTACATCTTCTTCTTTAAACATCTCAATCAGTGTTATTCCAATAATTCTACACATACTTCTTTCTGTTCCATTGATATATTAGGTGAAATTAAGCAAAAAAAACAAAACAAAACAAAAAAAACAACCATCTGCCAATAATTTTTTGTTGTTGTCGCCGTCGTTGTAGAACTTGCTTTTTGAAATTTGTTTTCAGGTTGCATTGGGTGAAAGCCCTCAATGAAGCTGCTGTTTGCTACTCAACATTCAGACATGTTGTGTTGTGGGACTATTTAACTTTTAGAATAAGTAAAGCCACAAACATTACAGTATCATGTGAATATATGGGAAATGATTGATGAGCAAAAGTAGGTAGCAAAATCTCCTGAGGACGCAAAGAATATTTATTTTTGAAGCATTGTAGTTATCACTTCTTTTTTCCCCCTATATTTTTCTATTTATCAATTTTTTTTTCTTTAATTTTGTGAATTCAAATGTCATTTTCCCATGATGGAGTCTTAATGTCAAGTGACTGAACTAGCGGCTTTGTACGAATATTGGTTTAGGACACTAAGACATTGATTGATGCCATTTTGTTTGTCTGTAGAGAGATTTAGCGTGAAAGACATACTTTAGGAGACTTGTTTTAATATATTTGCGTTTGCATCGACATTGTCCACTTAGTCCATGAAAATGACCACATGGCAAACTTTTAATCCTCTAGAGATGTCTTTAACTCTGAAGCATATAAGCTGTTCTGTGTGGATGTAAGTTGACAAGGATCGATTTCATTTTACTAGTTGTATATTTTGTAAAAAAAAAAAAAATCACATTAGGCGACCGATATTATGCACTAGTTTGATTTCTGAGATTATACACAGTAGCATTTGTGCAATGAATGAGATTTTTTTTATTATTATTATTGAACTGTTGCTTTTGTATGTGAAGTGTACAGTGGTTTTGGATGGACTGCACATTCAGTTTAATTTTCTCTGTCCTAATTTTTAAATCAATAAACCATTTTGTAAACATTTAAAGATACTCTCTCTCTCTCTCTCTCTCTCTCCCTTTCCTCTACATACCACATCTCTCCACAACAGAGCTAGTCCATGAAAAACAGTAGAATTACTCCAGAGGATCATCATTTTGGGGGGTTTTATTTTTTTTGTGAAAACTCTGAAGGATTGCCTGTTTTACAGAGCAGTTTCATAAACAGCTTAGTGCTGTTGTGACTGGAAACTATGCCTGTAATGTTTGTGTTTTGTCTGGAGGTAATGTTTGAACTTTTGACATTTTCGGCATCAGGCCTTTCGATGTTGCATAATAGATTTTACATGTAATCTCCACACTGACTTTGATTTCAAGTGTCCCAAAATCCTCAGCTTCCTGCTCTCAATATGTTTCACTCATGTAATACGCAGCTGCAACACTATCACTATGTTTCATTTTAATGGTGACTGAAGGACAATTTAGCTCTGTAATCTCTAGGGACAATTTCGGAAGGACTGAATATACTAAGATTGTCTGAGGGAGTGATCATTGCACTTTAGATTGAAAGACTTGGGGTTTTTTTTATGCATTAAGGTCTTGCTAAGAGCAGATTAGTCAGTGGCCATAACTGACGAATTATGATGTCTCTGTTCTTTAATTTATTAAGCTTTATTTTACAAGGAATAACTCCATTGAAATTCAAAATTTAGCTGCTCCCTGTTTATATGGCTGATGTGTCAGGCATCAGCATAAGATACTGACTGCTATACCCATAGCAAGAATTTAATACTTGTTAAAAATGTCTGTCTTTCAATCTGTAGGTACTTTGTGAATCTTGCCTTAGCTCAAAGCTTCCTCTCTGACGTGTACTCGAAGGCCATGCTGCTGACATCATCATCAAAATGGGTATTTTATTGGCTCCCACAAACGGTTCCATTGTGCTCTCTATGACATCACTCACGGTTTATTCTTCAGGTTTTTGATTGGATGGCCAGACAGACAGGGTTACAATGCAACAGTAGCAGCTCTCTATCTGACTCATGGGACTTTTGATCAGGATCACCAGCTGTCTCTGACGAAATGTCCAACTCTCTGCTGGAGTTGAATCTGCGGGCTTCCCATGGCTATTCCTAACTGATTTACAGACGAGGCTTTCAACAAACCCCAGACGCTGAACAAAAACTTGACTTTGGGCAGACGCCAAGCCTCACTATCCTGAGAGCATATGGTTGATCAGGAAAAAATCCTGATTGGGGAGTGGGAAGTTGCCAACTCGTCCTATTATAGCATTCCTTCTAAGTGTGCATTTGAAATTGACTGATCATGCATGACTCCAAACCATATAAAAATTTTTGTAGCGCGGACTGTCCAGTACTTTTCCGAAAATCCCCCGGTTTCCTCTGGTCAACCACTTTACTGCCCAAAATCAATCAGCTCTCTTTTCCTGGGTACACTGTGTCTACACTTAAGATGTACTTGTTGTACGTTTGAGGTTTATCATGGCTGGAGACAACTGGAGTTGCTGTATGGAAATATGCTGGAACAGATCCCTGTCAAGGCCTCCCTCGCTGCCACCGCTGGCCGCTCTCACTGCCGTAAAGAGGACTGCCACATAACGGACTTGTCTCTCTGTCCAGTTAGAGTTACAGTGCGGTATGGGGCACCCCGCTGTCTTCTGCCCGAGGCTTGATGGTCTAAGACAACAAACAAACAAACAAACAAACAAACAATCAAACAAGCACGAAAATTCTCCCACAAATCTATATATTTCTCTAATCTGTCACTCTGGCCTGTGTTACCTAACTGTCTTTTCCATTTGCTCCTCTTTATAAAACGCCCCTGCGTTTTTCAGATGAGCCGTGTTACGTGCTGTGTTTCGGCTGAAACCATGTTATGGGAGCTGTTGTGGATAAAACCAGCCCAGTCTTGTCTGTGTCTGGTTGGAGTGCTCCTCCTCGTTCGGACTGGGGTAATCCCAGCCTTGGCAGATGGCTGTAAATTCTTCCCAGGCCCACAAGCCCTCTGTCGGTCAGAATTCCGGCTCATTTGTGGCCATTCTGATCTGTGTTATGAAACTGCAAAATGACTGTTTGCTTCCAACCCATTGAAACCATTAGTGCAGAAAAACAAATTCAAGAATGGAGAATCAAAGGTCATGCCACTGAGCAGGCTTTCAGATCTATGGACATCTTTATCAGAGGAATACAGCTGAGGAAGGAGCCCTCTGGTCAAATGTACACACCCTATTGGAAATGGAATTAAAAATGGGACAATGAATTAAATTTCAAGAGTTCATCCAAAGTTGGTCTGTTAGATGAGTAAGACTACTTTGTCCTGAGTTCAAAGGAGGTTTTAGTTCAGAATTAAAATCAGGAATGACCTTAAAGAACTAGTCTTGTAAATGGCTTTAGCAGCGGAGCAGTGCTGTGTAGTCTCTCAGACAAACATTGAGCCAAATCCTAGACTTTCAGCATTCAAAATGCAGTTTAGTGATTGACTGGTCTGTCCAGACCACTAAAATACAATAAGATGTCTATTTTAAGAAAAAGAAAAAAGGAACTTTGCTCACATCGGGTTACTGAACAATCACAGACACCATGTAACAAGACAACATAAGGCATCTTCTCTGCTTCTGTTCACCCCCCCTTCACTCACTGACTGTCACTGACTGCAGAACACACACTAAATGAATGCGTTTATGCATGAATGGATAAGACTGTGTTGACTGTGACTGTGTTTTTCTTGCCATGTCTTATGGTGCGAATGCTATTGAGATGAGACGTTATTCCCGCAAACTAATACATACATAAAATGTCATTCCCTTCCATCAGAGACAGACAGCGGTGTGTTAAACAGAGCCATCTATAGAAGAGAGACCATTACATCAACAATTGACTATCCTCACAGTCAACACAATTGTTTCCCTGAATGGCTAATGAAGGAAATCATCATATTTGTGCTATTAATAATGTCATATACGGGACAATATGAGTATATTCATATGGATTGATGTTAAAATAATGTTAAACAGGAAAGACTGAAACATTTGGGTTGTGATATCCCGAACACAAAGCTCCTTTATCCTGAACAGTCAGTGATGGGACTGCTCAGTATGACACCAGTGTTGATCCTGTCATGGGCAGGCCAAAGGTCCTCTCTTGACTGTCAGCAGGCAATGCTACTTTAAACTCTGTCGGAGAAAGTTCCAGACAATTAACCTTTTGCACTGCAAAGTCCTGTGGTGTTTTCCCATGGTTAAGGCTTGCAAGCGTGAATTTGAAAGAGATGTTTTAGACTATCAGCTTACACACTTACTGGGGGCTTAATGCTTCAAAATGAAAAAGACAAGCCACCTGTTCACATGAAAAAGAAAAAGGAATCAGATGTTCATAATTCATCATCGGACACCAATGCTTAATTTCTTTAATTTACAAGGTCATAAGAAATTGAAATAATAAGTGAGTTCACACATAAACATGTAATACATACATGGAGTTATCTTCTTTGTTCTTGTAACTCCGGGTAGTAAAGGATCTCTGACGTATTCGGGTTTAAAACTTAACCAAATTATAGGGTAACTTATAATTCAGGGTTTTTTTCCCCAGATGCTGTCTGATAGTAAACACGAGGGTTGCGACATCAACTGTTATTTCAGAGAAAACACCAGAACTGAATGAGAACAGGGTAAAATGAGTACAGCGAACTCTCTGAAGTCGAAATCTCAGCCACGCTTTCGGGGACACCGCATTTGATATCCTCAGCCAGTGCTTGAAACAATACAGTTTCATCTTGAGCGATGAAGTAGATTTCGTTGCTGTGTTTGTACGTTTCTACAGAATAAGAATGTGGGCTATTGTGTTTTGCAGTTTTTAAATTGTATTTTAACATAAAGCATGTTGAAGCCGTTGCTCTTTGAACTGTCCCGTAACATTATCCGTAATTACACTGCAAACCTATGTCGACACGCCTGAGTTGCTTTGTCACGCGCTTGGTTTATTCAGTGTGCACATTGAGTGACGTGGGGGTCTGGCCAGAGCGCGGAACCTAAGTGGCTGCACAGGGGGTGGTTGCCCCTAAATGGGCGGAGTTGCACCCCGTGTTGACAATATGCCTGTATTAAAAAAGAATGTAAAAAATATACCCCCCGCCTCCCTCCTCCCTCTCTCTCTATCTCTCCATAGCCAGTAAAGATTGTTATCTTGCGTTCACGCAGAGTTCAAATTTTGTGTCAGTGATGTGAAAAAGTAGGGTGGAGGGCTGCCCTGCTGAACTCTCAGAGTGATAATGCGACTGAAGAGATGGGAGTGGTTTCTCGAGTGTCCTAGAGAGTTTCTAACGTAGCTCAGCTGACGGTTTTTGAGAAGTCCCAATATTTCAACCGGGAGGTGCCTGTCTGCGAACCGCTCCCGGTCGAGCGTGAGACGTGAGGGGAGGAGCAACAGGAGTAGGAGGAGTTGTTTCGTTTGTGTTGGAGAGTCAGCTGAGAGATAGACTGTGGACGCTGCTTGTCCTCCTCATCGGAATATTGGCCACTGGAGAGCAAGCTGTAATAGATCCGCGATCACGCAACACTCGCCGAGCGTTATCGTTTGTGTAACACGACTATTTGTGCAGTCGCCCTTTTTACACACGGGAAGCGGTGGGACTGAGGTGAGTCTTACCACATGATAAGCCGATTTCTACATTTACGGTTCCTTCAAACTGTAACTACCCATGTCTAAACAGCGTGGCGAAGTTTTAGCGTGGATTGTATGTGACTATGTGTGCTAGAGGACACATGCGTTGTGGGTAAGCAAAGAGACAGGGCGACAGTCAAGAGGTGAAAGTAAGCGGGGAGGGTGTGGAGTAGCTATGTAAACTATCTTGGTAATTACATTTTATTGTTTCCTTGACCTAGCTACATGTTATAATTAAAATGGGATGAAGCAGATTACTCTTCACCCTATTTCTAATGCACTTTTTTTTACAAGACACAAACGTACCCCAGAAACAAGCTTCACTGACGAAGTCGTTCACATGGTCCAGTGTGTGATAGCCGCTGTTTTGGATGTAAACGTTACTGTGCCACATATGTACATGCCTGTTTTGGCTATTGGCGATGTGTTTTTTTTTCTTCTTCAAGATTTGTGTCATTTTTTAATATATTCTTAAATATATAACTGAAACGCTTGCAAAGTCTATCTAAGAACAGTTATTAACCAGCTGGATGATCTGTATATGGTTCTCCTGTCTTGTGGTGTATTCCTTTTTTTACTCCGCAGTTTCCTTTTGGTTGTAGGACTAAGTGTTTAGTTGCCAGTTTGGGGTTGCGTGAGCTTTGCGGGGTGGGGTGATAAGGCGTTTTCCCTGAGTAGCTTGTCCCGAGAAGTTTCTTGCTCCCCTAAAGCACAAGCCCCCCCCGCAACACACACCACCCCTCCCTCCAACTCATGCCGTCACTGTAGGATTTCTGTCACATCAAATGTGCACTTGAATCATGAGTCAGTTAACTGCTGCATTCTAATGCGATATTTCTAAAATACTGTATATGGTACGCGATTATTGCTGATTCGGCAGTGCTCGCCGTGTATGCCGGACTTCACGTTTACAGTTCTGCTCTCGCTGGGCGTTGGATCAAGATGTTGAACGTGGAACGTGGTCTCCAAAAAACAACGTAGAAGTTTTCTAAGAAAAGTCTTTTTTTTCCTTAGTTGGACTGGCAGTATGCCGTCCAACAGCAAATTAACGTTTTTATCTATTGATAAAAATGGTAATTGAGTGATTGAAAATTACATTCCCAGATGGCTGAAGTTAGCAAAATCTAAATTACCTTATCAGCACTGATATTATTGCAGACTATTACTGACGCTTTTGAACCTGCTGGGGATTCTCATTTTAAAGAACAAATCACTTTTTTTTTTTTTTGCATTTCAACTGATTTGTGTATTTTTATTCAAAGCTTCTTTTTCTGCAACAGCGAAGCAATTAACCTTTCGGTGTTCGTTACGGTATATAATCTCAGCAGGAGTTAGTGGGTGAAATATTCCTGTCATTT
This sequence comes from Chanos chanos, assembly GCF_902362185.1. Classification (NCBI taxonomy): domain Eukaryota; kingdom Metazoa; phylum Chordata; class Actinopteri; order Gonorynchiformes; family Chanidae; genus Chanos; species Chanos chanos. The sequence continues at coordinate 45,498,020 of NC_044502.1, forward strand.
GCGTCTGAGGGAGTGCTGTAATTGGTTGTCAACACTAGAGACCAACTCAGACTCAGTGAGTTTACCTTAAATATCAGCTGCACCAAGACCCTCTCAAAACACAGTAGGTATCAGTTCTGCCAATAGGAGGTATCTGTTCTGCCAATAGGAGGTATCTGTTCTGCCAATAGGAGCTGCCACATGGCAAAAAAAAAAAGAAAAGAAAAATGCAGTACTGCCTACACATCAGTATGTCCTACCCCTTGCAACTATTCTGTTTTAGGAGTCCCTGTTGCACTGAGAATACAGATTTTTGTTTGTTTGTTAGTTTTATTTTTTCATTTAAATTTTTCGATTTTTTTTTCTTTTGCATTCTTAACTGTGTAGTCATCTTTAATTTTTTTTTTTTTTTTTTTTACATTTGCATTTGCAATCTGCAAATGTGCACCAGCTTCCCCTGGTTTAACGTGCACACCAGCGTGTGTATGGGCGGCATTCCTTTCTGCCTTGCGTCAGTTTGCTGTCATTCAGTTCTTCCTATACAGTACTAATACCCTTGTCACTGACACAGAGGCATGACACTATAAACCCAGGCTAGGACACCATTGCCCTGTCGCTGGAAATCCCTCCTGTCCATTCATTCTCCTCTTCTGTACATTGAGGGGATGACTCACTGGGTAAGATTATGGTCACTGGTATCCTGTCATCATTGCCATTTTTTTGCTGAAGCTTCATGGAACATCAGTGGCCCCAGATCAACTGAGTCCTGAATTATTTCAGTGACCTGCAGTGTAATCTGTGCAGTTCACTCTACTCTTAATTTCAGAATCTTGGTTAATAAAAATCCCGTATACAGAGCAAAGTATCATTTTGCTTGGAATGTGTAAGTTGTTTTTGATTACCTGTTGGGTAACAGTGATTTCAAAAGACAGTGCTTTTTGAAATTTCTGTGCCTGATCACTGTGATTCTCCCTACATGAAGGTCTGTTTAACTGGGCTTTTAGTCAAAAAAAAAAGAAAAAATTTAGAAGAGCTGACTTTCTTCTGCCTACACTGAAAGCTGAAATGAAAGTTGCTGTGGTTAGCAAGGCACTGGGTCGCGGACGTGTGTTTCCCAATCTCTGGAGGCACTCCAAATTTAGCTGAGGAGCTGGAATGCTTGATCCATAATACAGGTAACTGAACCCTCCAGATGGAATGTCTGTGTTGCAGAGGAGTGTGGTTCAGAGTGTTGGCAGGCTTCCAGAAAAATCTCTCATACTCAACACTGGAATCCATGATGTAAAAGCCTTAAACCAACTGGTTTAAGATGGTTCAGTAAGAGAAAACAATGACTACGAGCGGGCTCTGATGTGTGTGTGAGTGTTCACCTAGTCAACGGCCATGTCTGGAACAGAAAAAAAAAAAGAATTCTGTATCCTGGATTCGGTGCCAAATGTTATTTGAATCCATTGCTCTGCCTTTTTTTTTTTGTTTTTTAATTTGACTTTGTATAGCGTCTTAAGCAATGTTTGTAACAGCTCTTTTATTCACAGTTGGCTTTCTCAGCCCCAGTTTTTCTTAAAGAAAAAGAATGGACCTCTTTCACGTGGTCCCTTCATGCTGTGCCTTCAGGTAAGAGCTAACCAGTCTCACAGAGAACGTGATGCTGTCTCTCAAGAATTTATGAGCATGTCAAAGCTTATGTCATATAGGTAGTAACAGATCACAAGCAGATGTTGGCTTGATAAGTGTTTCATTGCTAAAGTTGCAGAAAAAAAAATTCATCCTAACTTCTTTGCACAGAGCATTTGAATGTTTCAGTGCACTCAGATACACCCACAACAGGAGACAGAAGTAAGGAAATCTAGTTTCTGTGAACTCAGAAATTTAGTTGCAGTAAGCACAGCAATTGTTAAGTTGGTGTGAATTCAAGACTTGGAGTTCCTATTCTAGTTGTCAGCTCAGTTCAAACTCTGCTGCTTTACGAACCTATGAGTTGACACAGTAAATACACTGTGAGATTAGATCTTGCAGACTGTGTGAAGAAGTAGTGTGCGTTGGTATATGAGACTGATACTTGTGCTTCTCCACTTACACTGCCAACGTGCTCCATTCCAGTCGTGCCCTTACCTCAACCCCAGGCACGGCTACTCGCTGCTTCAGCGTCTTTGCAAACTGAATAGGTCTTAGTTTGCTCTTCACGTCAGACAGAAACACTTTGGATCTCACTTTTTAAATCACAGACCCGTTTCACTGTCGCGTTTGTTGCACCAATAAAGTAGCCATTCACCTCTCTAGTGATCTAATCCAGATCCTTCTGTGCATTGAAGTGCTGATGGACTGACACCACCACAATGTTACACATTATGCCTTTTGCGCAGTTACATAAATCTTTACCGGGAAAATTTGGACGTTTCTGGGAAGCATAGATTGAATGCATTGAATCCCGGAGTTGGACAGAGAAATAAACTTTAGCCCACCCTGGCAGCTAACTTGCGCACAAGCATAACGGCACCAGAGCCATTCATTATTCAGATTGCATAAGGCTATTCCTCGCCATCCAATGAAATCCTCATCCAATTAGCGGTTGTCCATGTTTCCAAAAGCCTTTCTTAGAGACAGGCCTATTCAGACTCACTGATGACATCAGACACTCTTATATAGCCTACTCTGCCCTGCCGCTCCAGAAGAATGAAGCTTGCAATTAATAGTAAGGTAATCAACATGGGCATCTAGCAGATCTACTGGGGAGGGGATGACCTAAACCCGGTCCAGCATTTCATGGAAATTTCTGGAAAGTCAGCGTGATTGCTGCTGTTTTATAGGGCGGGTTATTGCTGTTTCACTTCCTTGAAAATGTACGCTGAGGCATATTTGTGTCTCATAAAGAGAGAAATATTCTTAATTATTATTGCTTCAACAATCAGAATTGTTTTAAATTCATTTATGTGCTAATCCACTACTTTGTAACTTTGTTACGCTTCTATTAATCTGCGTGAACAAACGTTGTCTATTTTCATAGTCGAGTTAGTATACCTTTACTACTAAAATGACTCAGTTTCCTGTTTCCAGAAGCTGACAGTCGGGGATTTAACCCTAACACTCAGCTGAGGACAAGGGCTGTCTTTTCTTTATCTAGTTCTGAAAGACCAAAGATGAAGAATTAACAGAACAGAATCATTTGAAGACACACCCACCTCTCCCCAGTTGAAGATGTGACGTATGTCTCTGCTGACTTTTGAATCCCCCCCCCCACCCCCCCCCCCCCCCCCCCCCACCCCCACCCCCATTTTTTGTTGTGTGAAGCACAAGCGAAGAACATTCAAGGGGAAGGATTCGCTGACTTAACATGGCATCTCTGTGTTTGTGCAGCGCGCCAGTCTTTTCTCTCTCTGACCGTCACCATACTTCAGCCAGGACAATATCCCAGGCCATTTTTACACTGCCTCCACCCCTACCGCTGTTAGAAGATCTCAGCTGTTAGAAGATCTGCTTGCGGCCTAGATTAACCTCCAGAGAAAGAAGGTTACACCATTAGCCATTGAGATGATCTGCTAAAAGAGGCTGGTTGTCAGCCTTACAGCCAATCCAACCCTTCCCATACTCTTCCACTGTTTGCCAAACCGATCCACAACACACACACACACACACACACTTTTGCATGGACCTCTGCAAAGCATATTTGTTTAAGTGAGATAAAATCGAGAGAACCTGCTCTTTTACTGTCTGTTTTGTCGAGTATTTGCTTTTTTTTTTTAGGCTCTTCATGTGTTTACATGTATGAGAGGTATCGAGATTGGTCTTGCGAAATAGGCTAAACTTTGTGCAAATCAAACAGACTGCGGCTTTGTGAATAATACATCCCATCCATTAGACATCCTTGGCCCCAGTCAAATGAGGACATTTTGGGAGGACTATCAGGTGATCTTAGCCAAAAAATGTCTTCAGAATAAAGCATGCCAAAATTTGCATTTTCAAGTGTTTGAATGATTTAAATCTGTCCCAGTACATTCAAACATTGCTGTCTCCTGGCCATTGACTGCCTGACCACAAATCTGGACGGATTAAGTAGATAAAGACATTATTGAGACAAGAATTTGGACAAGCACAGAGATTCATTACCTCAAATGGAGGGCTTAGAATATTGATGTAGCCCATAAGCACCGTGGCTACGTCCCTTTACTTTTATGGCAAAAACAACCAGCAAGTAAAAATGAAGGTACTTTTTTCCCCCCCCTGAACAAATGGCTTGTGTTGCCACTGTGGGTGTGCATGTGTGTGTGCACACGCATGTTAGATGTTGCACCAGGAAGTTGAAACAGTGAGAGCCTTTGTCAATTATCTTAGGTGTCAGTTAGTGTCAGAGGAGTATGGAGCTCTCAGGGTGTCGATTAACATGATAATCTTTGTGACGTTAAACGTTGTCAGATATCATATACATACACAGCTGGTTCAGATGACTTGGTATTACCAATCCTGGTTCAACAGTGCCAGAGCTGGGTCCTTTTTTGGATACCGGCTTTCATCTTTGTGTTGTGTTTATAAAAGTTGTTGAAATGTTGAAAATCAATAGCGAGAGTTGGTTTCTAAAGACGTTATCGATTCTGTAGGTACTTTGGAAATCAAACTATTATCTGTGTTCCAGTGTCAACAGGTCATTTTAATTAGTTTATAGAATGAAAACAGAAATGACTGTTTGAGTGCTGTCTACACTAACAGGTGATTGTGTTGAAATCAAATGAAAATGTACGTGTTTGTAATGCAGAATTTGATTTATGTTGCAAGTTTAGTTTAGTTTGTTTGTCCCCCCCCCCCGCCCCCCTGTAAATGATAACCAGGAGTCAATTTTGCCAAGCTTTCAGCTTGGCCCTGCCCTTTACAGCCGTGTCCAATCAGAACCTAAACAAACCTCAACCTGGGATTAGTGGCGCTCTCAGCCTGGTGGGGAAAGAAGAGAGGGTGTTGTTAGTGACCCCCGGCAGCTGAAGAAAGGCCCATTCTAATCTGCCCGGGAGGAAGGAGGGAGGGACGGGAGGCCGTGGGAAACTGCTCATGAATATGCATGTGTCCCCGACCGCCCGACTCCGCCCCCCCCACTCCACCACACACCCCCACCTCCACCCCACATACCGCCTCCCCCCCCCCCCCCCCCCCATGGCTGCCTCATCTCTCTCCGCCTCTGGCTTGCACAGCTGTATGGAGGAACACACATTCCAGTGCCCCGCTGCCTGCCAGCCCCTCTCTGTCTCTCTCTCCCTCTCTCTCTCCCTGTCTCTCTCTCTCCCTCCCTCTCTCTCTCGCTCATCTTGCTCTTTAGCCTACAAATCAATGCATGCCATTCAGCCTCTCTCCTCCCAATACCCTATGCGGAAAGAATGTTCTCCAAGCATTCCTGAGGAGATGGTGTGTCTCGGCCAATGGTCTGCAGAGGTGTTGTGGGAAGGCTACATGAGGAAGCTGGCCGACGTGTATTTAAGGAGAACCCTAGCTGTCATCTCCACTGGACCGTAGAGCAGTTTTAGTGTGCTTGCGTGCGCTCTGACACGCAAATGGTAATCCAGGTAATACACACTCGGATTAAAGTATCACTCTCTTGATACAGCAGGTGATCAAACACAGTATACCAAGCACTGTGCTGTAGAAAGGAAAAGGCAATAGGCTGAAAATGATAGGGGAACACTGCATACAGTTGTCATGAATGTGACTGCGTCTCCTGAACAAACCTGATTTTGTGAATTTTGGACACGTGGAGACAATGTCATGTCTGTTTTGAGTTACCAGTGCCTGTTCTCAAATCACCTTTGAATTTCAATGCCATTCAAAAACATTTTACATTTTATTGTGAACTTGGAGAAGAATTTTAAAACTTAAGAGTCTATATTAAGGACCTTGATGGCGTATGAAAGAGGAATTTGTACAGTACATTCGGTCATTTTCAGCGAGTGTGACCCCTGAGTGGCTGTTTTGATTCTGGGCATCTTGGTCTGTAAATAACTAGAATATTTTTAAATGTTCTCTCTATTAGGACGAAAAGAATTTGTAGGCTTGCAGTGCAGCTGAGAAAGAGAGAGAGAAAAGGGGGGGGGGGTCATGTACAAAATGCTGTTCAAGACTCCACTGTGTATTTGGCACAGCCTGTGAAACATTCCAAATGAAAAATGTCTGTCGTTGAGCTGGTCTTGATGTCTGTCATTACCCCTGTGAATATTTTAGAGTTCATGATGGCTATTGTGTGATCTAAATATAAATGAAAAACTAACATCAACATCTAATTGAAAAACATCTGCAGCTTTTTGTTAGAGTTTGTTAGATAACCGTTGTTTTTATATGTATGTAATTACAGCCTGCTACGCTTCTGAACCGTGTGTTTCCATGTTGACTGGAAGAAATAGTTTCGATTCCTGTGAATTAAAGGATTTGATGTTCCTATCCCTTTTCTTGAATGCGACAGAAGAGATTTTTCTGACCTGACTGTAAAGCTCTGTTGTAGAAGAAGGACGAGTAATGTAGTCATTCATGTAGCCAGGCATTTGGAGCAGCCTGGCTGTTTCTCCATGTGTCTGTAGTGTTGCATAATACATCCCTTGCTTGCTTGCTTCCTTCCATTCTGTGCGATAGCCTCATGTTTCCCAGTGGTTTCTCTCTTCTCTCTCTCTCTCTCTCTCTCTCTCTCTCTCCCTCCAACTCTCTGACAGTCACACAGAGAAAATGAAGCCATCTCTCTGTGGCGCTTGAACCGAGTTTTAGGTGCCAAGAAATCCTGAAATACTCTCTGAAATGAAGGGTTAGCACTAGCAATAATTCTGTATTCCATCAGCCACACTATGCGCTCTCTGACTGTGCTGTGTTGTTGTCATACATTCTTCCCAATAGTCTTTTCGTTCTGTGATCTTCTGTAACGCAGAGAAGCTTATTGTATTGATTTCTGTTCTATTTTTCACATTTGGAACAAAAAAGAGGTCCAAAATATTTGGCCTTTGAAAGTGATATGAGGGTTTTTGTTTTGTTTTGTTTTGTTTACAAATGATAGTATTGCAGATTTCTGGTCTGTTTTGTTGAACAATTGACAAGTGAAGCTGTGTTTTAGTTGAGTCTAGTTTTCTAGGGGCCCCTGTAGATGATCTGGATGTTTAAGTCTGCTTACAATCCACCACCCCCACCCCCCCCCCCCCCCCCCAAGCCTTTTGACCCAAGGCATACTAAAGACGAGATCTCTTCGGGGAAATGTTGGTACAGTTTCAATTAGGATTTACTTTAAATAGCCTGAAGCTAATGGCGATCCCAGGTCTGGCCTTTGGCTCAAGCTCCTCAGCTAATCATTCTGAGACATTAAAGCTCACCCTTTCCACTGTAAGCACAGATGATCTTCTCACCCCAATGTCCAACAGTGTCATGATGCTGTGAGTGCTCCACTTAAGGCCAGCGTTTGTGGATGAATTTTTTAAGGAACACCGGTGCTATCCCAGTACCTCTTAGTCAAGGAACGGATTAGTAGTCACCTGGATGTCTTGTGCCAGAATGTCTCGCCTTTCTATCTAGGACAACCACTGGAAGTGGAAGAGAGCTGACCAGAGAGACTGTGTAGTTGTGGATAAAACCCTGACCATTTTCTTTTTGAAGCCATGGTTAAACTTTGAAGAACAGATTGAACACAACTTTCCAAGATGTTAGGTAGATCATGAAGGTCCTATAAATCGCTGTTTATTGTGTTTTGTTTAGCTAGTTACAATCTCTCAGAGTTGGAACAATGAAGATTTCAGTAAGATCGAGAGTAAAAATCTAACATCCGAGGAACGTAGCATAAATTCAAGTGAAACTGAATTGGTTGTACGAGCTCTTCCAAGTACCTTCACCTGGGCCTTGAGGTTAAGTGTTCTGGCTTGATATGTAATTAAATACTATAAGTCCCATGATCTTGAACTCTTGCACAAAGAATCAGGATATGGTCTCGGCTCCACTTGGTCTGTGATTAAGATGACATCTATTCCCCATTGTTCAGCGCTCTTTTTGAAGTTACATATTTGTTCATGCAAGGTTTCACAAAAAAAAGAAAGAAGGAAAAAGGTCTGGCTAATTAGCACAGATGTGGTACCACTGGGTACACTGTGCTCCAGAATTCCCTTTATAGTTGATCTCTGCTTTGGTTAATTGCCCTGGGACGGTTAGAGGTCACCATTTTTCTTTATGAAGGGGTACATTTTTTGTCAATAAGTCAATTACACAGACTTAATGCCAAAGGCACATGTTAAGAGAATGACCTTACATTTCAAAGCGTTTTGATTCGCTGTGGGGAGTCCTGGCCTTTTACTTTTGGTCACATGCTTGATTTGAGCTCCAAAAAAAACACACACAGTTCAAAAGCGTTACCTTTTCCCCTCTTGAACTTTAAACTTTGTGAAGAACCAGTGGTATGTTATAATTTGGCTAGGAAAAAAGTTGCCGTGGTAACACTGATTATAATAATCAATTACCAGCACAAACTTTAAAGCAAGAATCTCTGAAGTGGTAGTAGGAGTGTAAGGCAAATATCTTTCTGAGAACCATCAGTACATTTCTGCACTTCTTGGATGTAGTGCACCTTGAAATCAGCTGTTTCAGCCAATGTTTTCGTGAAGCCTCTACAGAGACAGCAGACAAAGTATCTTGAATGAACCCAAGTGGTCCTCTGATGCTCTTCCACTGAGAGCGGACAAGAGACAACTGAGAGCGGACAAGAGACAAGTGTCAATAAATGATTGATTTTCTCATGACCAGCGATGGCATTTTCCAGTTGTCTAATCCCATGGATAACCCCAAGAAAACAGAGAATGACCTCCGTCGGCGCTTAAGAAACCTAGACACCATGGAACAGAAGCACATGTGGTCTGTCCGTCTCTCCCACTGAGACCAGCAAGTGGCTCCATGGCTGACTGAGCTCGAGGCATCGAGCGTTTGAGGACCGCTATTCAACTGGGCTGCCCTGAATCTGAGAGTGGAAGCTTGGGTGTTTTGAATGAAAATGCTGTGCCACAGTATTTGCCCCCCCCCCCCGATAAATTAACAGCAGATACCTGCTAACAAAAGGGGAGCTGTCTCTCTGGTGTGGCTTGCTGGATGGTCACATGATTTATGGACATGACATCACCCCCTGGGGCCTGCCCCCTTCTTTTGTTGCCATGGTGAGGGCCGAAGGATCGACCGCTTGTGAAACGCACAGATCCGACACCATTATGTAATCCGAGGGCCTGGAAATAGGGCCCATAAAAATTCCAGGGTCTCTGAAAGCGCCGAGAAATCGCTGAAAATAGTCAGTATCCACAGGGGATGTCCCTAGATACCCCCCAAAACACCAATTAATGACCATTCAAACGAATTTTATTTAGAAAACAACAACAGGGGTCTAACAATGACTACAAAAGTGTATTCAGCAGACAATTAGACTGCGAGAGTGATGGCCCTTTGATGAAATTTGTTTTCATTCTGCATCCTGTCCTTTTAAAACTTTCTTTCCCACTGTTTTTTTTTTTTATTTTCTCAGCACAGAACCTCAGCAGTTTGATACAAGGTGTTTTAGGGTAAAGTGCATGAGTGTTTACTTTTAGCTGGAGTATTTGTGCAGGCTGATGAGCTAATCGGATACCTTCCTAAGGAAGTTCACGTAGGTCATAGTTCAGTTCATTGAACTTGATTTATTTTGATCCACATCTTCAAAATTAAGGATATGAGGGAAGGAGTGGACAACCAGAACCCAAACCCACACACCGTGACTAAAAGAAACACTTAACCCAACAGGAAAAGACTTACCCCTTTACTGATGACTCAATCTGTTCATTCAGGGTTTCCAGAAAGAAGCCCAGATGCTCCGAGGCTTTTTTGAGCTTTTTGGAGATCAACCTCTAGCACCCATCAGAATATTTCATTATCTTGTTCAATCTGCAGGATTTCTAGAACGAACCTTCTGGAGATTCCTTTGCATAATGTATAGGTCGACTTGTTGCACAGCAACAGTTAATGTTCATACTTTGACTGTTTGGTGGCTGTTGTAGTTGTTGTTGTTGTTGTTATTGACTGATCCCGTGAAACTATTTAGGTTAAGCAGTGCTCTGTGCTATATTAGTATACACTTAGTCTTGACTGATGATCAGATGTTTTCCTTATTGTCACAGTGGAAGCTCGGTCAGTTCTATTTTTTTTTTTTTTCCAGGCTCTTTCTGGATCCATTAAAGGTGAATGTGATTTCCAGAGGAGAAGAACTGAAGAACATACAACATGGCTGTAGCCGGATGTCCGGATTATTTCTTACACCATCCAAATTATCAGGTAAAACATGTACACCTGTTTCCCAGGTATGAAGTCCAACAGTCCTGTTAACTTTCTTGCTTGTTTTAAACATTTTTAAGCTAATATGCTATTTTGTAAAAAATAGAGAGTAATTTAATTCACTTTACAGTTACTCTGAAAAAGTCGGCAGGTTTTGCACATTGCAGGACATAAGGTATAGGTTATTTCAAGCTCTGTCTTCACCAAATTCATTTGCTTAGTTATCAGAAAGGGATTTTTAGCAGGAAATGGAAGGGTATCCACCAGGAACAGTACGTCTTACATGGTGCGGTGTATCCAAGTCTTCTAAATTTCTGTTTTGAAAATGTAAACCCTTAAAATACTAATGAAGTGGGACGTGGGACTTTTAGGTGCACAGAAATGTCCTGGACTCTCACATTTCCATTTCCCCCCAGCGAACGTGGGACTCTGAGATGGTGATTCATAGAAAAGATATTGCGACAGGTTGTAGTCAATGTGGCCCATCTACCTCAGAATCACTTTAAATTTTACATATGTTTACATCTTGTCTTAAAGGACATCCAAAATGAATTTGCTGTCAACACTATTAGACAAAACTATCATGTTTTGTCCGTTTTTCTTCATCCACATTTATTAATAGCTATTATTTGTGCATGTAACTTGACAAAGGATCACTAGAACTTACTCATCTGCCATAAATCCAAAACGACAATGAAATTTACGGTCATGTTACGTTTGTGCCCTGTTTAATTAGCTCATTCTGGAAAATTCAGGAACAATTGTCATATTAATTTATGGTACCGGTGAAAGTGAACATAAATAATTTCTTCGTGCAACGCCGGTCCCCAGACGTAAACCTTGTCCAACCAGTTCAAGCAGAGGATGTTCATGTAACCGATATGCACTTTGACAGAGTGGAGTTTCAGATTGGGATGGTGACCTTGCAGACTTGCTGTTCAGTCTCGAGGTGCTTTGTGTCTTGACACTGTGTTTCTCTCTGTCCTGCTCCTGGATACCCAGTAAACTGTACATTTTAGATCACAGCCCCGGTCAACTCATCAGCTAATTATTGAGTCCTTGATTTGCTGAAGCAGCTGCGTTAGAGCAGAGAGAGATGTAAATGTGCAAAGCTCCAGACCTCAAGGAGCTCTCAGCGGTTAGAGTGCCTCTGATGGCTTTGTAACATAAGCTCTTCTGTATTTGGATGTGCATGGTGTGATTGATGTATTTTGGGTCGGAGGAAACGAATGAAAACGATGAACACACTCTTTTCTGTCCAGGACTCTTCCCTTTGTGCTCAGTACAGTCTTTCATACACTGTAACTCCTGGTAAGCACTTCAAAACAGCAGTCTCTATACCAAAGGTTTAGCTAGTTTATGTTGGCAGGAAAGGAGACTTTTGCTAGGAGAAAAGGCAAAGTTGCGTTTCCAAGGAAACACTCTTGAAATCACCAAAAGCCATTTTTCCGATTCCAACCCCCCCCCCCCCCCCCCCTCCCCTCCCCTCCCCCCAATAAATCTGCGCTCTAATCATTTTGCTTTCTGGATGTTTGTGACAGACTCATTTGCGATGTCATTGTGGTGTCTTTTTAAGATGGACCCATGGGGTTATATAACGCGAGTAAACGTTATGGGATTCTGGGCACTGCTCCAAAGCTGTGCTCTGAGTTCAACACAGGGAGCTGGAAGTTTGCCACAACACTGAGAGGAAAACTCCCTGACTGCTGTCTTAAGTGCACTGCTCAACCCGGGCCTGGGCAAATTGTCTTTCGCTTCCTTGTGTTTTCGATTGAGGGGCCGAGTTCACATTGGGTTTGTAGTGAGGGATTTGGTGCTTCTGGATCCCAATCTTGATTTAGGACACATGAGTCATTTGGTCTGTACTGAAGTGTTTGACCAGAAAAGGAAGCTTGGAAAAATCCGCTTTTTAATGTTTGACCACCGAACTCTACCAAGTTTGATGTGTTTTGGTAACAGTTTGTTAACAGATGGAACATCTGTAAATCTGTCACGGTGAATTACATTTGTTACATTTTTTCTTAACATGTGTTTGTTTTAGTTTGTGTTTTTTAAGCACTCAAGACAAAAGACAATTTCCAATTAATTTATAATTCTTTGAGTGTGTTTATTTGATATGGTTTGGTGAAGTAACCAAAAAATCATGTAATCAGTGATTCAGAAACTCTTCACAGTTGAGCTCGGGTGCAGCAGAGGATAATGGATTTTTTTTTTTTTTTTCATTTTTATTTTGCTCCAGAAACAGTTTTGAGGAAAACAAGTTTGTCCCTGCACACATGTATAAGTCCATTATATATATTTGAGATCAGATAATCAGATAATGGATAATAGATAATCAGATAATAGTTGTTCATAAATTCACACAGTGTCAGTCATTTAACAAAAGCTCAGAACCAAACCGTATTTTCGTTCCTTGTTCACCCGTGTCATGTAGTGGACATAACCCAATCACCCTTCTGCTGCAGGAGCGTTTCCCTTCCCTTACCTCTGAGCTCGAATCCTCAGTGAAAAATTTTCCACTACTGTTTCCCTGCCAACGTTAAGCTGTATTGAACCAGGGCTCCAGAGAGGCCCACGAGTTTGAGTCATGACGAATCTCTCTGTGTCTTTGTGGTCATTTGTAGACATTTGGGGAAGGTCAGATGGAATATTAAGCCCCTGAAATGATCCGCATGAACTGCAGATGTGCCACTCATACATAGGGCCCCCCCCCCTCCCCCCCTCAACAAACAACCGGCGTATCATCAGTGTGACGCCCTTACTGACTTTCTCTGTGCTGGCTGCTATAACCATTAAAAAACACCCTTCCTTCCCTGAACACATTAGTATTCTCAGAGCTGTAAATTTTTCGCGTTGAGTTTTATAGATGTGAATCAAGTGGGGAGTTTTTGCAGCATGTGGTTCCTGTTCCTGGAAGTTTAGCCTCTTGCCCTCGAGTTTCTTGGAAGTAAGAAATTCAAAAATCTGGGTCTTTTATGTTGTTTTCTAAGGAAAAAAGTTTGGTTGAGCTGAAATAGAAGCGCTTAAAAATCCCGTGGGGCTTACAAATCTGACCAAGCTCGTAAAAAACGAGAGAACTGGCTGGAAGCTCAGCACCCTCTCTTCATAGAAAACCTGGATGCTGCAGCTGACTGCCTTTAAGTAATGGTATCGTGGTGAACTTACGATCATAGCACTCTTTCGGAAACAAGTTGTTTTTAAGGTATTAAAAAGTAAAAAGCAACGTAGAAGCGCAGCATGAAACGGTACCAGGATCATATGGAAAATGATCTTGGATGAGCTACTGGATAGCTCTGACTTGACGGCATTCTTACATGGAATTTGAATCTATTTGTAAACCACAACAGTAATTGGATCCTGTTTAAAAAAAAAAAAAAAAAAGAACTGTTTTCAACCATGCACAAGTATTTTGCCAAGACAAACTTGCAAGTGGCTGCACTTGGGTTGGCCATTTTGGTTTCAAAGAGTCTATCAGAGTTGTTAAACTTAATTGTCCATTGTCCAGTGAAGTTATTCTGTATATGTCTGTGTGTGTTGTTGGATCTCAAATAATCTTGAGGGTCTGCATGCTTGCACTGTCCAGATTTAGCAATGTAGAGTTTTTTGTTTTGGGGGGGGGCGGGGGTAAATAATATGTTATGAATGTGGGCCTGTTTTTCACTGCCCTGTGTAATCCTTTCTCATAGAGGAATGCACAGTAGCTTGACCTTTCTGGGGTTTGAGACTAAGCAGGGCCAAAATGTAACCTTTCTCGGCAATAAGAATGAGGAATAGCAGGAGTCCTGTGTTTAGGGATAAGCTCTACCCTGGTCTGACATTTAAGCATCACCCTTGTGGGGGAACGAAAAAAAATAAATAAAAAAGTAAAAAGAAAGTTCTAACGTGCATTTGTGCAAAGCCACTAAGAGCTTTTCATTCCAAGCGGTGCAAAAACGTGCGAAATGACATTGTCAGTGTTATTAATCCAAACATAAATACAATAAGTCACAGTGATTACAGTGATTACAGGTAATGCACTAAGGCGGTAATGACACTGTACTAGTCATTTTCTGTAATGCACTCTGGTGACCTCCTTGCAGCCAGCACTAGTGTAAACACACACCGGCTCTGTTGACGTACGTACTTTACAGCAGTAATCGGTTAATATCCTTTTATACTGGTTTCAGAGTGGCTTAGCAGAACCGGACTGGTGCCAAGTATGTACGAACCCCAGGCTGACGAATAAACCCAAGAATGCTGTGAAGCGTTCTCTTCAGCCACATATTAACCATTTTCCCTTTTTTTCTCTTTTCTTTTTCTTTTTCTTTTTTTTCTTTTTAAACCCGTGCTTTCAGTCCTAGAAAGTTTGATTTACTGTCGGGTTTCTACACTGACATGCAAGATGCAGGTGGGATGTTTATGATTCACGTTTCAATACCTGATCAGTGATCCAACGCATGCAGGATATAAATCAACACAACCTAATTACTGGAGAGAGAGAAAGAGAGAAATAAATGTGGGTTACAGTGGGCTCCACATTTTGATGATAACATTCTGTTCAGAATCGTAATTGTCACAAGGTTTGTGTCCAAGAAGTGGTTAGTGGTTTAAAAAGAAAACCAGAAAAATCATTCCACCTGAAGTGAATCTACTCATGGGGTTTACGGACGTGAGCTGGTTCATCGTAAATGTGTTCTCTCTGTCACCCCACATTTGACATGGCATTGTCTGTTTGAAGAGTTCAACAATGGAGGGAGTGTTTCACTTTGAGGAGTGGGAAGACTTGCTTCCTTCCTGGGGGGAGAGAGAGAGAGAGAGGGAGAGAGAGAGAGAGAGAGAGAGAGAGAGAGAGGGAGGACAGTGCAAAAGGAAATTAATTTTATAATGTTTCTAAATAGTAATAATAACAAGAGGAGGAAGATACCTGCGTTGTATCAGACTTTACTGTTAAAGAGACGTCCACATCGATTCAGCTGTGATTCCCTCCCAACTTCCGCCTGACACTCTGATAGAATCAGTACAGCTGTGTCGTAAACGTGTGGCCCGGTGCACTGATTCAAATCTGTAAATCCTTACATCCCAAGGTGCAGTTTTATTAACTCTTTTGTAGGGGAGGCTCGAAGGCTTTTGTTTTTACAGTCATGCTGGTCAAATACAGTAAAAGTTGAGAGAGGAGAGATGTGTCTAGGCAGAGAGTAGGGCCTATTTCAGCGCTACAGTCTTGTCTCTGTAAAGAAAGGATAATTAATTCATAAACATATTACCCACTGCAGAGAAACTGAGCCGATTTGCATTCACTTTCAAGAGAAAGAGTCGGCAAACTTGAACAGGCCGTAATGATCCATTCACGAACATCAGAAACTTGGTTTTCCTACTGAGTAATTGAATTTACCACCTTGATGCCCGTATGAGTTTTGTGAGTAATTTGTGACAGGAATTACCTCTCAGACTGCTTAATAGACCTCACATTGTATATTTTCTCTATAACCAATTATGGAAGTGGGCATCTGTTTCCTAGCGGAAGGCAGTTTTAAGACCAATTGATTTCTAATGAGCCATCCATAACCACAAGACAGTAAACAGTGGAAAAGGTTCAAAGAGTTTTCTCAACTGAACTTTTATTTGTAAATTTGAACAGTTTTTTCTTCCCCCACTGTGCCTACTTGCTTACAACATCTGGCGTACGCAGTTAAGCGCCAAGATAAAGGAAGCACTCGAGGTGAGGAAGGATGCAAAGGTATATTGAAAGCAGGCGCCTCCACGTAGGTGTAACAGCACTCAGGTAAAAATGTGCTTCCTCAGCCAATCAAGCAGTTTCCAACCCATCATGCACTGGGGTAATGGTGCGCAGGCCACTGTTTCCCCCGTTATTTAGGTTACCGTGGCAGAGGGAATAGCTCTCTGTGACTCTGAAGGAGAGGTGATTGGTGGGGCAGGTTTGGTAGTGATGGTAGGAGCTTCAGTGATGCAGACTGCTCAGCTGTATGATGGTTAATGGGGGAGACGCGACGGAGGAGATGCTGGTATGGAAGTCTGAGGGAGAGACATCATCAGCTAGGGTCAGGTGTGATGAGAAGTGCCTAGTCCTCCACTGTAATGACTGCGCCTTCCTTGGTTGGGGATACACGTTGAAACAGAAATCTCCCCACTGCAAAGATACTATGGGATACTACAGATACTGTGCGTTTCCAGTGCAAAACAAACAAAACAGCCCTTATTACACTTGGGACTTGGCATTTGCGAGTCTAAAGCAGGAAAAAAACTCAGGCAGTGTTTAAGTGAGAAGTGGAGAAGGGTCCCATGGCCAAAGGTGTCATTCCTCACTCTGCTCTCAAGGAGCACAAGACTGCAGCATGTGACACAAGCCAAGAGAAACCTGCAGGCCCAAGTGCTTGTTTCCCCTGGAAAAGGCTCCTGGCAGCTCTGTTATGGTGTGTGGTGCATTTTCCTGGCATGGTTTGGGTTCACTCAACCCCTTAGAGAGCAAGGTGAACACCAACAAACACAAAGCCATTCTGAGCATTCTCAGTGATGACCCTCACTCTGTGGTTGAAACATTTCTATCCTCATGAAAGTGGTACGGAAGGTTCACCCACCCACCACCCACCCACAGTGGTCATTAAATGGTATACAATGGTCATATACCTTGGCCATCTCAACCCAACCGAGTATGTACGGAAAGGTTCCGGAGAAGCATCTGAGACCACCATCAACAAAAACACAAATGATGGAATTTCTTATGGAGAGACGGAGTCCCGTTCTTTCCGATAACATTCCAAACCCCTATGCGAAATGTGTGCCAAGGCAGATTGTAGCTTTTCTGGAAACTTGTTGTGGCCCAATTCCCTATTAAGAGACTTAAATTAGTGATTTGTTTATTTTGGTGGCTACAGGTATTTTTTTTTTTTTCAACCGAACCCATATTTCCCAGAGGTGTAACTGCGAAGTGAACAACATCCAAAGCCTTATTTTTTTTTTTTTTTACTTTGTCACAATGAATTGCTTAGCGCAAAATCAAATTTGCAACACCTCAGAATTCATATAAAATCACTGGGACTCACTTTTTTAGGTGTCAGGATACCAAATTCTAATTTTACATTAATGGTTAAGCACCAGCTGCGGACAATAGTTTGGGACAATGCCAAGCGAAGTTTCAAAGAGCCCAAGGTATGCTTAAAAAGGGATTGAGAGAGAGAGAGAGCGAGCGAGCGAGAAAGAGAGAGAGAGAGAGCGAGCGAGAAAGAGAGAGTGAGAGAGAGACGGAGAGAGAGAGAGAGAGAGAGAGAGAGGGTCTTGTCTAGTAAAAGCAGGGAAGGGCAGACAATGCAGTCCCATAGAATGCAGATCCCAGACAGACGAGTAAAGCAGCATTAAAGGTTGAGACGGAGTCTGGAGTTTCTGCTGGGCTCACTCAGGCTGAACTGACAGATCTTCCTTCAAGGAGTTTTGGGTGGAACCCAGCACGGATCAGTCACACTCGGCTAGTTGGGACATACGGGATTGTCCAGACACGCGGGATTTAAACTCGGCCTGGAGGAGACCATAAAGGAGATTTTTTTTTTTCTCACCCCCAGTACATGGACTTCATTCAGTCATATTGAAGGGACGCAACCCTTTGTGTGTCAAAACGGAGGAGATGCCAGAACATTTTAGAAACTGCGAGGTACAGCTGTCAAAGCGTTGTCACGTTATATGTGTTTTTTTTTGTATAGGTGCAAAGAGGTTATGTTGAAATGTATGTAGGTAGAAAACTTAGTCAGACGTATTGTTGGAGGGGGGGCATGTCTGAACGTATATATGCGAACCAAGAGGTGTGGCAACATCAACTACTTGTATTAAGCTTTTTACTTTAAGAACCTGTTTCATAAGCACTGAGGTGTTTGGCATTTGACATTAAGTCTGAAGACATTGTGTATAGTCTTTATTCGTATTTTCTTTTTTTTTAATTAAACAAACTGGCTTGCATGTAAAAATTTATTTTATTGGTTTTGTAGAAGAGGCTTTTTGGGTGGATATTGAAAGCTACACATTACTCATGAAATTAAATTTTAGACATTCAGTCTCTCTGGTGTTTTGGTTTCAACTAAAATGTTCAAAACCTCATATTAAACACTTAGAAAAAAGAACATTGTTTGCACAGACGAAACCTTTCCCTGGTCTAAAACATTAGATAAGAGTTCAGCAAGTCTGCATCTGTAAAGCCCGTAAAACAGACAAACTAAATTATTTACAAAAGCAAAGAAAACAATCCCCGTCTTCAGTTCTTTTACGTTGTGTGTAGCCGTCTTAGCCGTGAAAAATCTGCCGCCTTGCAGCCACATTAAAGGATGTCTCCGGGTTTTGTGGTTTCCCCTGGAGCACCATCTCCAAACACAAACTTGCCACGGGACATTCTGTTCCCGGGTCGTGCTGTGCGTGCTCCAATCAGCACTGCCTTTGCCGATAGCGCTCACTCATTTGTTGTACGGCGGTCGAATGAAGCTTTTGTTTTTTTGCACTTTGTCCAAGAAGTCAGGACATTCTCTGGAGTGAATGGCGATTTAGAACCTTGTAATTGAATTGAGCATTCTGCCACTTCTTGTTTACCTCTGACAGAGAGAGAGAGAGAGAGAGAGAGAGGGAGAGAGAGAGGGAGAGAGAGAGAGCGTCTCCCTGTTGCACACAAAGCGAGTCTCTTGAGAGACTTGTCTCTGAACACAATGGAGGTGTCTCAGCTGAGCACACAGGCAGGGCTTGGTTGACGAGTGCTACTTTCTGGTGCTGTGTAAACATGGCCCAGACCTACAGCAGTAACAAGGGGAAAATGAGGACAAGGCAGAGAACAGCCATCCACTATGGCTTCCACTGTGTCACTTTACAGAGAAAGTGAAGGGCACCACTTCATCTAGTAGCAATGATGCGCGCACACACACACACACACACACACGTGCATGCGCGCGCACACACACACACACAGCTGTGCACACACACTCACACTCACGCACACACACACTCTTGTAGGCACACACACACACGGGCACGCGCATACACATACACACACACACACACATGCATACTGGCGCGCGCACGCACTTGCATGCACACACACGCGTGCGTGCGCACACACACACACACATGTGTACACAGTGTTCTATGCATAAGCTGAACACAGAAGCCATTCAGGCGCTGCTGAGAGTTAGTTTCCTTGAGTGTTTTTCAGAAATGATTTTGGATATTGAATAGTGAAAGTGCTTATGCTTTTCTGGCTCAAGAATTTCAAACACAAATTAAAAAAAAAAATGTACATGACCTTTCTCTTCATTTCACATACATTACAATTAATCAAGGCTCCACTTACATCAAGATACCCGTCATTTGCAAAACATGAGCATTTCCAAATTTTTGCTGTACATTTTTCAAAAAATTTTGAAGACTTGGATCCCATTCAGAAAGGGAAAAAAAATAGTGTGTTCTGACACATGACGTCAGTCTAATCTGAACATTGTACTAATAAAGTGAAAGAAGTAAAGACCAGATTCATTTATTTGCTTGCACTTTGCGTGTGTGTGCGTGCGTGTGTGCATGTGTGTGTGTGTGCATGTGTGTGTGTGTGCGTGTGTGTGTGTGCGTGTGTGTGTGTACATGTGTGTGTGTGTGTGTGTGCGTGTGTGTGTGCATGTGTGTGTGTGTGTGCGTGTGTGTGTGCGCGTGTGTGTGTGCATGTGTGCGTGTGTGTGTGTGCGTGTGTGTGTGTACATGTGTGTGTGTGTGTGTGCATGTGTGTGTGTGTGTGTGTGTACATACATGCTACACATGGCTGAGAGTTTTAGGCAGCGAAACGAAGGTGAGATGCCATCTGTGTTCTACTGTGATGGTGGTGATATGATTAAATGCTTCCGGCGTGACTGCACTATTGGCTTTTGTCTCAGCAGGACAATGTAGATCGGGCTTCCAGTCACAGACCAGCGGATCTAATTGGGCCAAGTTTCCAGCAGTCCGCCAATCGGAACTCTCCAAACCATCAAGGTACTGTAATGTTAACATTGAATCACTCTGAGGTTCTCCATTTGCTTACTTCTGAAGCACACTTTCACTTTGGCATGCTTGCATATGTTGCCCCAAAAATCTTCAAATCAAAGTTTACATGTCTTTTCATCATGGGAAATTAAGTGAATGTCCTTAACTCGCAACTTGATGTCATTATTCTCACAAGTGTGTTGTATGAGCTACAGAGAGAGGGACATATGTCTGTGTGTGTGTGTGTGTGTGTGTGTGTGTGTGTGTGTGTGTGTGTGTGTGTGAAGGCGGGGGCTGTTGTAGACGCCTTTTATAACAGAAGCCTCGCTCATTAAGTTCAAACTGGGATATATATTCAGTCCTCTTCCGCTGTAAACTTTTCAACAGTTCAAAGGCTTGATTTGTATAGACGCAGGGTGCCACTCTCATTAAGCCTCCTATCTAATTGTGGCATACAAAATTCAACCATGATAATCGGAGCATGAGATTTAAGCACAATATTGCCTCAGCATGGGAGATACAGCTGCATGGGTTGGTGGGATGTCTGACAGTGGATGAGAAAGCTTGGTGTTGTCAGAGAAGTAAATGAAGCAGAACAGTTTCATTTGAATTCAGGCAAACACACTGTACGGAAATGATGACCTGATGCTTAAAAAAGACAGAATAAAAATAAATCAATATTAAAAAGACTTTAAATGTGTGTGTCCATGCTAAATACACTGAGATGTATAGCTGATCATTTCGCGCTTTCAGTAATACAATCAAGATCAACCTGAGTATTAATTGCTTAATGAACCGAAAAGCCTGGCTTGTGGTCATGGGCATGTTCAGGGCAAGGGTGAAACACAAGATTCAGGGAACACTGTGTTCTCAACCCCACAGACAAAAACACACAGCGTGTGAAGTACAACCCCAAAAAGACTCCACACTTTTTCTATTGTCTTTCCTGAGCCCTTTCTGGCACGATGAAAGTAAACTCGAGGGTTAGCGAAGACCGAAAACAACAAACAAAACACAAACTGAGCGGTGGAGTTGATGTAACCCTAAACAAAACCTTAAACCTTAACATAACCTGAACAAAATAAAACAAACGAAAAACGCAGACAACTGGTCTCGTCTCTATAACTAACTAAACGGACAAACAAAACAGGACAAAAAAAAATAAATACAAACCAGACTTACAGTCTGCACATTCACCGTACACAAGAGAGAGCACCATACCCAAACATAGAAGCTTACCTTTATGATGACAAGTACTCCGATGTAATGTGCAAAGGCGCTTTTTTTTTTTTGTTGTTGTTGTTGTTTTTTTGGTGTTGGGGGGTATTTTGATCTGCGCTTAAAAATAGAAATGCCTCGTTGGTTTACTTTGCTGACGTCCACAGTGCGGCATTTTGACCTGAGCTCCTTTCTGCTGGTGTTTTAATCACCCATGACGCTTAAAACTTGTTTTGTTTGGTTTTGTGTGGGTTTTTTTTTTTTTTGGTTGTTTTTGTTTTTCCCTCCTGAAACCCCACTCTTATGCGCTTATGGGATTTTGATAGAGCCCTGGACCACTCTCTCTGTTTGTCGACACCCTGGCTGATGCTTTCACTGAGGGAACAGCCGTCTTCTGGTGAGGTGTGTAATGTTAGACTTATGGAGAAAATCCAGAGCAGTACCTTTACATCTGAGATTTTTCTTTCTTTCTTTCTTTCTTTCTTTCTTTCTTTCTTTCTTTCTTTCTTTCTTTCTTTCTTTCCTTCACTAAGTAACTTCCACATCCCAAGACCTTTAAATACTTCTTTTGATCACATTTTGCTAAGTAGAGATTACCTCAGATTTTGCGAGGGGAGTGGAAATGAAACAGAAAGAGAAAACCGCCAAACGCGATTCGTAAAACTTTTCTTAACAGGGCCGCTGTCATTGTTTTTTAACTCAAACGTTGATCAGTTGGAATATTTACCTCCTCTGACTAGTCATCTTGTGTTTGAGTTTGCCAGTACACCACAAAAGCCGTTAGCTGTGAGAATTCTGGGCAGAATCTGTCCATTAGGTGTAACTGAAGTGCTACAGATCTGAGCTGTTTGCATGGTAAGGGACTGTATGTACGCATGGCTTGCGCTACTGTGTCATTGTGTCATTTGGTGCTTTTGTGGGTTTTTTCATTCATTTTATGATAGGTCTGAGGAATTTGCAGCTACTGTTGAGTTTAGTTAGCAGTTTATTCACATACCCTCTCGTAAAATCATCGCATCAGATTGGGGTTTGGTTTTCGCTGTGTAAAACTGTGGCGCACTTTGAATAATATTCAGATATTCAAGGTCTCATCTTTTTTTGAAAACAACAGCCTTAAAAAAAACCCCAAAAAAACAAAAGCTCTCTGAAATAAGTCTTCTATCCCCTCAGACGACACGTCTATTCATCCATTCTTCACTTTTATGTTGTTTTGTCGCTTTTTCTCTCGCTCCTGCCCTCACTTATTCGCAAACGGGAAAAAAAAAAGCCAGCCATCACCCTGTCATAGGAGGAGAGGAGATCTGAATGTTCTAGAAAACTCAAAAGATGTGCTTCATCTCTGCCGTGAGAAAGGAGAAAAGAGTTTCGACAGTTTTATACAGGTATTTTCATAAAACATCATGTGCAGAGACTACCCTGAGTTTGAGTTATAGACTGCATTACTTAAACAAAGACAAACCACTTAACCATTCGGCGTAACAAAAACCACCCCCGGGATTTTTGTTTCTCACCATCGAATTGTCTTCTTGCTCTCTTTCACCCATCCATTAAAAAAAGGCCCGTTATAGTTTGATGCTTGCTTCATGAAGCGGAAGAACTTATGATACCTCTCCCATAAACATCTTAAAAGACCTGTCAGAGGTACCTTTGACAGATATACTCCACTATTGCATTTCCCCGTAGTCATCAGTGCCTCAAGATATGGGTTCGGATGAAAAAAAAACCCCAAAAAACGAATAAACCACTGTCGTTCAGTTATTGATGTGTAATAAATGAAGACTTTTCATGACTGTCGCATGTAGTCAAAGTAAGTACAGATGCAGTGTAGTATAAATGGTTACCAGGGTGCTAGAACAGGTGTAAAAATAGGTCATCACCAGATTCCACCTGCTGGAAAAAAAAAAAAGAAAAAGAAAAAAGGAAAAATTTTGGTGTGGTTGACTCAAAGCTGCGTCAAACAAACAGGCCCAGTTGCCGAGTAATAAATCCTACCACTACAACCAGTATATGCTGGTAATCCTGTTAATCCCGTCTCTAGTAGAGATATTAACTGTATCAAGTATTATTATTAGAGATATTAACTAGTCCTGCGCACAGAACAGAGGACAGAGGACTTGGCAGTAGAGTGCTGTGAAGTGACTCCAGACATGCTTTGCTCTGAGCTCCCTGGGTTGTTTCCCCCCACCCAGCTTGGTTTTGATGAAATCTCGGACAACAATATCCAAGGCAGCACATTCCACGAGAGAGAGAGAGAGAGAGAGAGAGAGAGAGAGAGAGAGAGAGAGAGAGAGAGAGAGAGAGAGAGAGAGTGTTTTAGTGCAGTGGGCGGGTGGGGCTTTTTTTCAGTTTATACTAGGTGATATAAATGAACCGGGCTCATTAAACTGATTAAGACATTTCACAAGAACAGGCACCCCTCTAATCCTGAGCGGGCTTTGATTTTCCCGCCTCTCCCCCATTCTGACCCCCGCATTATTTCACCTCCAACCATATTCCCTCCACCCCTCGGGCACACCCATCAGCAGGGAAAGAGCTTTCAAGTTGACTCGCCATCCAGCTGTGACGCTAACATGAATGATGCCCACTTCGCACCCAGCCGTGCGGCTTCGCTCGGGGTGGTCACGCCGATAGCATCTCACGCATTTAACTCGTTGCTTCATCTGCTCTTTTGAAGTACGAAAAAATTATTCAACAGTTGCCTCAGAGCGTAACTAAAAGCATTAATGTTAGCTTAGCACTGCAATGTTTGAGCACGGGCATACTTGAGGACTGGGGGGGGGTGTCATATGTATCAAGTTTCATGTGCTGTTCTAGGATCAGTTTTTGACTCTTGTAGTTCTTATAAATACAAGTATGTGGATTAGAAGAAGAAGAAGAAGAAGTATTTTATTGGTCACACACCAGAGCAGTGAGCAGTGAAATGCAGCCTCCGCATTTAACCTGTCCTATACACCAGTGAGCAAGCAGCGAGCACACACACACACACACACACACACACACACACACACACACACACACACACTCTAGGAGCTAAAAGTAGTGGGTGGCCGCAGGCAGCCAGGGACCAACTCCAGGTCTTTTTGCCAGCACCTTGGTCAAGGTCACTGACAGGAGTATTAATCCTAGCACACATGTCTTTAATGGTGGGAGGAAACCAGAGCAAACCCACACAAACACAGGGAGAACATGCAAACTCCCGACAGAAAGGACGTAGGACGGCCGGGATTCGAACCCAGGGCCTTCTTGCTGTGAGGCAACAGTGCTAACCCCTGAGCCACCGTGACGCCATCAAGCCACCGTTAAGCCCTCAGCCACCGTGAAGCTGGTCTTTGATCAGCGCTGTCAGTCTGAGGGGACGTTTGATGCACATGAATCCTGACATTAGTGTGCTACTGTGTCAGACCACATAAGTGCCCCCCCCCCCCCCCCCAGTGATGCTGAGCGTACACTGTTGCACTGTTACACTGACTCATTCACTCACATTGTCCCCTTCTCTCATTCATTTACATTCTCTCTCCCTGTCTGTGGGGAGACCTGTTGGCCTACTCCTCCCCTTGGTGCTGGTTGTGCTGTGCCATTCACAGTTTCCATGCCCCACCCACCCCCCATATGCTCCACACAGCAATATACACCCACCCACCCAGACATACACACACACACACACACACACACACACACGAAAGCTGCACTTTACAGTTATACTATGGATGTGAAAGGAGAGAATGGGTCCACTGCCTCTTTTCATATATGAGGCTTCTGTTTGCCTTGTTTTGTGGTACATGTCCTCCAACCATGAGTTCCTTCCGTTCTTCTCCTCTGTGGGACACCCCACAACACCTCCCCCTCCCCACGCCACCCCCACCCCCCATCCCCTTCCCTTTGTTTACACTCAATTTGTGTGCTAATTGTTAGCGGCTGGATGGAGGCTGCCAGACCCAGTTGTAAACACACTGGGATTGGAAAAAGTACTTCTAAAACTTGTGTGAGTGTGTGTGTGTGTGTGTGTGTGTGTTTGTGTGAGAGAGTGTGTTTGTTTGTCTCGGCCGGAACCTGCATTAATCTCGATGACATAAATTTAACGTTTAGCTACTTATTCTTGTTTATGGATTAGCGTCTTTGTTGCATGGCGTCACCGCTCTGTTGGAATTAGTGTTCTTTGTCGCCGCGTCAGACTCTGCTATAATGTCATACCGTAATGAATGCGTACATTCCTGTCGTCAACGGAGCCATATGGAATTTAGCTAATATAATGGTCTATTTTGGCATTGTTCTCATTGGAAGCATCCAGAACTGCTTTTATGCAGATTATCCCAAGCTTTGTCTGCCCTCTCTTTTAAGGTATGTTAACAGCAACGGAACAATGGGACAGCTTGGATTTTTCTAATCATCCGTTGGAATGTTAAGAGAGGGGGCACGTCGCGGATGCCAGCCAACGCCCCCACCCCCCCGCCCAAAACCCTATCCTATCCTCCATGTCTCAAAGTCATGGCTCAGTAGGTCTCAGCAGATAAACAGACTCTTTCCCCTGGATTCCATACCAACCTGAACAACAACTTTATAACCCCCCCTCCAGTCTGCTTTTCTTCTCTGATGCCACCTGCGACGCCAGCTGCACACATGCATGTAGACGACCAGGCAGGCAGTGTAAACACAGTTTGGACCGTGGTGAGTCAGGGATCCCGCCAGGGATACTGCAAATAACTGAAAATTCAGCAGAAATGCCCCAATATCCAGTGAAAAATGGTTACGCCCTGGTTTTAGTGTTGGGTCAGGCTGGCTTGTATTTGTTTGATAATGACATGTATCAGATCACGTAATGAAGGAAAAGCGTGTTCTGACTCACCGTTGACTTGCTGTAGAAGTCAAATTCACGTCAGCATGACATGGCTGGACTCCTGACTCCTCTGAGTCATCAGAGCGCTAGCATTTGACGAGCGGGTGTCACAAGGCGGTTTCAAACACTGCACACATCCAAACTTGCGCAGCATTTTGTAATTATACCGACGTGTGTTCATGTGTGTAAGATCATATAGTTCACGCAGGCAAATTTAATAACACAGCAGAGACAAACCTATTGTTGTGACTTCCAAAGAACTTACCCTTTCTGCCCAACAACATCTTGGCAGGAATAAAAAACAGAGACGTTGCAATATCTAATGAAATTGGCTATCATACCATCTCACCAGACCCCAGGAAAACAAATCTTATTTTCACCTTCTGAAAATCTTCTCGTATGCAGACCAAGTCTGTTGCTGGAGTCTCTCTGTATCTGAGTTAAATGATGATCTAGCCATTATGTTCTTTATCTGGAGGGTAAATTAGGTTAGTGAGCTCTGTGCCAGTGACGTTCTGTGAGTTTGGTGAAAGCCTCACACACTGTCTGCTATTAGAAGTTGTTGAGTGCAGACTGTTAGCATATGTGGGTGTGCCAGATGTCTGAGCTGTTCACATCAGTGTGGATTTCAACTCTGCTTGATCTTCCCGGGAGGTTTGAGTACCTCAGCATGGAGGTATCGTGTTAGCGTTTCGCGTTCACTTAACTTTCGAGAAAGGGAATGGAACGGTCTTGTTGAATTAACCTGGCACCGCACATTAGAATTCCCTGTGATCAGTGAAGTCGAAATGTTCCCAAGAGGTTGAAAGTGTAGCATGCCGTGCTAACGTTTTCATGACGCCTCCGGAAGCAAGGTTTTCTTAGGTTTATCTTATGTTCTTGTGTATGTCTGTTTTCTTAGGTTTTCTCAACATAACCATTTCAAATATGTCCAGATTCACTCTGGCTGTAAACAGGATGCTTTGCTGCTGTCTTCCTCCATTGCATTTGGTTTGATATTTTAATGGAGGCTAATTTATGTCTATAATACTGGCGTGGACTGTTTGCTGAGACTGCTACGTGTTTGATGGCCACAAATAAAGGTGTTTATGTTTCCCTGAATGTCTGCCAAGACTCCGGTCATTAAACGTCTATTTTCTAAATGCAGGGAGCCATAGATAAACAACAAGATTCCCTGTCCTTGCATGCATGATACAAACAAACAGGTGTGAAGAGCAAGATTGTTCATCTGAGGTGAAGACATTTGAGGCGAAGACACTTGTAGGAAGAGGGAAATGACCAGCGACTTGACTTTTCTCACACGTGTCACCCTGTTCTGTCCTGCACCTTTCTGTTATTGTGTCAAGTTGTGAGAGGACTGTAAATTCATGCGCCCCCCCCCCCCCCCCCCCATGTCATGCCGCCATGCCCCCTCCCCCCCCATCTCTTAAGTTTTGTTGCTTCACTGATGTGTTTGTAATTGCTTTTAAACACCTCAGTCATTCCAAGAGATCCCAAGATATTGATGCTAGGTTGGTTCTGCCGCACAATAGTCTTGAATAGGGAGCGATGCATGTCGAGTAGCTGCGTGATAAATTTGCACAAGTTCTTTTTCATGATGAACGTTTACCTGGTTAAAACTGGTGACATATTGCAACACTACTGCATCCTCATTCCACACAAACCTTTGTATTTATTTAAAAACCAAGGGAGAGAGAAAAAGCTCCATCACAGAGTGTCAGATGTCATGTGCAGATTAGCGCCCTCTGCCAAACAAACTAGACATTGCACTCTGCATCTTCCCCCTTGCAGACGTGGTGTCAAGACATTTCTGATGTTTTTCTCCCTGTGCTGAATGTATCAGTAATGGATTGTATTAATCTCTTAACCGCTAAAACAGCATACAATTACACTGAGAATTAGAGTAAAAATAAAGAAGTTTAAAAAGAAAGGAAAAAAAAGAAAAGAAAACTAGCAGATCAGTGGATTGGATCTGCACTGGTGCATGAGTTTGATTTAGATTTGTGCTGAGATCTGACAGTAACCTTTGCTCTTTGTTGACAGTGTAACTAAACACAACTTAAGTCATTCAACAAGAACAAAAACATTCAACGAGAACGAAAACAAAAAATAGGCTATGCTTTGTTAACTGGTTTCTTTATAACTTAACAGTTAACACTTCATGCGGCACAGAGCTAAACCTTTCATTAAAACCAGTTAGACACCGGCCTGTTTCAGAGTAACATGCGCACAGATCTTGTTGATGTGTTAAGGTCAGATGAGCGATACATTTCCCACTAAAAAAGGTCGTCCCTCACTGGTGGAGCACTGGTCCCTTAACGGCCATAAATGGAACTCTATATGCTCTAATGAGATTTACTTAAGCCCTGACAGTAGACCGCTGGGTTAACTAGCCCCGCGTTACATTTTCAACTGAATGAGTGATGAGTCATATTTCATTTTATACATACATACATACATACATACATACATACATATATATATATATATATATATATATATATATATATATATATATATATATATAAATAGAGAGAGAGTTAGATATATATCTTCTATCTACTCAATGAATAAATGTAATGTGTGTGTATGTATATATATATATATATATATATATATATATATATATACTAGTGGTCAGTACATAGGTTGTCAGAGTGCTCCTCTGAGCCTGCAGTGGCTTGTTTGGGAAGGGACAAGCTGTACCCACAAGGGTAGTACACACCCTCCTGGTTTGGGGATTTTAGGGGAGTGCACCAGGCTGGATAGCCATGGCAGGTGTGGCAGAGAGCTCCCCCACCAGGGTGCACTCACTTCACCCCTTGACATCCAGTTCACCACACACACACACACAGAGAGACTAGTTTTACTGGTTTTACAGTAGACAGTTAAGCTCAGAGAGTGAATCTCGGTTAATGATCAGGTGCACTGTAGGGTACACTGGGAGAAAAGAGACATCTGTCACTCATCCAGAGCCCATGGTTCTTTGCTCTTTTGCGTGACTGTGCTCTATCTTCTCACAGCGCTAAGGCCTCTATGTGTGTGTGTGTGTGTGTGCACGCGTGTGTGCACGCGTGTGTGCGTGCGTGTGTGTGTGTGTGTGTGTGTGTGTGTTTAACCATCCAGGATTTATAAGAAGAGACTAGGCTTACCTATCTCTATTAATACCAGGAGCTTAGGCACCTGTGATACAGCAGATTACCTGGCATGTTTTCAGGGAAGGTCCCAGAAAGGTCATGTCCTGCTGCTGTCTCTCAGCTGTGGAAGAAAAGAACAGATTACTAATAATGTGACAATGTACATTAATGAGGGCCAATTACTAACAGTGTGACAATGTACACTAATGAAGGCATGTTTTAATGGCAAGCTTTTCCTTTTTTTAACAGTGGTTGATTTTGACTGAAAGACAAAAGAAAAAGAAAAATTATAATGTTTGTCTAATGTTGGGCGTCTGTCTGCTAGTCCGATGTTAATCCACATAGTGATGTGGAACAGGGCTAGGTTAACCGTTCTCTGTTCAGTGTTTTTAGATGAGGGTGTTTAGGGTTCAGTAACCCAGTGCTAATCCAGCGAGTGGGCTGTCCTACTGTTTTAAATTCATTGGAAGTGGCTCCTTGCCCTTTATCAGATCTGTACTTTGGAGGACAGCTGCACCGTGTCAGTCACCCTGAAGGGGGCATGTCCTCTGACTCCTCAACAATAAAAAAAAAAAAAAAAGGGCACTTCGTTGAACCTGTCGAATGGAAAACGTTGCGTCAAGTGTCGATTGACTGAGAACACATTTACGATGATGATGCACCAGCAGAAGGCAACAACTCACTAATGAAAATGGATTGTTTAAAAATATTATTTTAAGTCGACAGATTTTTTTTTTTTTTACGATCTGCTAAAAAAAACATACATGTAACAAATTAGTTTGGAAATATCAGAATCAGAAACGCTGACTGCAGGAGATGCATTAAACTGTAAATGAAACTGCACTTTACAGACTGCTTCTGTCAAAGGCAGTTTCATACTGTGTTTGACGCTGCAGATGTTTTTGTTTGTTTGTTTGTTTTAACTTTTGTAGTTTAAATTCACCTGTGGATTTTATTTCAGCTGCCTTGGTGAGATCTCTTAGCATCTAGAGTTAAAACAAAAAGAGAGTGCTAAAGCCCTCTGTCTGTGTGTGTGTGTGTTTTTTTAAGCATTTGTTGACGCTCTGCTGAGTCAGAAAGCTACCAGTAGCTTTTAGCAGTTGGGCTTTAATCACATTCAAGCTCTTGTCTGATCATTTGACTACGCTGCGTGTGTGTGCTGTCTTTGCCCACGACTGCACTTTGGTTACATTAGCGGAGTACATGCAGACTCACGCAAAGCACAGAGAGCCTTATAATTACTGTAGATCATTTTTACCATTTAGAACCTGAACCTGATGACCAGATTTTAAAGAAGTGCTGTAAAGAACATAAAAGACCCCATCCAGACCATGAAAATGCATGTGTAATTGTTTGGCTACCTCTAGTGGTCACATACTGAAATTACAACATAAAGTGCTCCTGAAACAAAGCAGCCCGTTGGACATAGACAGGGCTTCTCTTTTGGTCTCGGTGTCTAATAATAATACACATGATAACAGTGTTGTTTTACCCAGCAGGGGTGACACAGCCTTCCCATCATTAATATGAATTCTCTATTAAGAGTTGTCTGTACAAGTTTATATGCTTTAGAAATAATTTGTGCCTGTATAATGGTTATAACCCAGTGCTCTCAGTAACAGTGTAATGACAGAGGTACATAAGATGACGGGTAGAAAAGGATGCCAGTTCCCTGTCGTTGGCCAGGTCTATGGCACTTAAGTATTGATCATCAGTGTTTCATATGGTGGAGCTTTATGGGGTTGTCTTTCACTCTCTGCAGTTCCGTGCGGTCGATTCATGACGCGTGCCTTTTGATGAAAGGGAGGTTCATGCCATCCCTGAGTGAAGTTTTCCTATGTGTGTATGTATGTGTGTATGTATGTTCTGTTTATCCTTTTTAGAGCAAGCAGACCGTAGAATTGCACTTATCTTGCATATGCCTCTGTGTGGGAGCTGTCTCACTGAATGCATTGTGTGTTGATAATGTCTTATTTAAGGATTTTGTTGTCTGTTGTATATTTTATTTAACGTAGTTCTTTATGCTAAATGTTCAGGGATACATAAAGTAACTCTTTGTCTCTTATGCCCCCTCCTCCCCCCTCCCCTCCCCTGTGCCCTCTCTCTGTCTCTCTCTCTCTCTCTCTCTCTCTCTCTCTCTCTGTCTCTCTCTGTCTCTCTGTCTCTCTGTCTCTCTCTCTCTCTGTCTCTCTCTCTCTCTGTCTCTCTCTCTCTCTCTCTCTGTCTCTCTCTCTCTCTCTCTCTCTCTGTCTCGCTCTCTCTCTGTCTCTCTCTCTCTCTCTCTCTCTCTCTGTCTCTCTCTCTCTCTGTCTCTCTCTCTCTGTCTCTCTCTCTGTCTCTCACTCTCTCTCTCTCTCTGTCTCTCTCTCTCTCTCACACAGAGGATGACGTGGATCTGGAGGCGCTGGTTAATGATATGAACTCCTCTTTTGAGAGTCTGTACTCTACGTGCAGTATGCAGTCTGACTCTGCCCCCCTGCTGCACAATGGCCAGGCTCATCGCCCGACTTCTCACCCCCACAATGCCGAGCACACACACACACACTCGACCTCTCCCAAACAGAGGCTACGCCGCTCCCAGCCAATGCACATCCTGGCAGTCAGGTACTACGCGCACACACACACTCGACCTCTCCCAAACAGAGGCTATGCCTCTCCAAGCTAGTGCACATCCTAGCAGTCAGATACTGCACACACACACACACACACACACACACACACACACTCCCAAACAGAGGCTATACCTCTCCCAGCTAGTGCACATCCTAGCAGTCAGATACTACACACACACAAAAGACAAAGCAACTAGTTTGAATGTTTGTGCTATAACACATACTCACTCCTCCTTGGTTCATACACATTATTGGCGTCAGGTGCTATTGTTTTACACACACACACACACACACACTCACACACACACACACACACACACTCACACACACACACACACACACACACACACACACACACACACACACACACTCCCAAACAGAGGCTATACCTCTCCCAGCTAGTGCACATCCTAGCAGTCAGATACTACACACACACAAAAGACAAAAGACACAGCAACTAGTTTGAATATTTGTGCTATAACACATACTCACTCCTCCTTGGTTCATACACATTATTGGTGTCAGGTGCTATTGTTTTACACACACACACACACACACACACACACACTCACACACACACACACACATAGAGAAAGCAGGGCAAACTTTTTGGGGTGTTGAAATATCTCAAGAATGTCATGTTTTAATAAGTTTTTCCATAACACCTCCTTAACAACACCATTGGCAAAAAGCTGAGTTTCCATGACACAGAAATCCAGTCTCTGAATGTTTTGAAATTAAGCAATCCCCGCAGGCCAACTGCTCACGCTCGCATGCACACACATACACACACACACACACACACACACACACACACACACACACACTCACATGCACACACATGCGCGCGTGCGGGGGCACACACACATATACATTCACATATAGGAACTCACACACACACGCACTCAAATATACGCATGCACACACACACACACACACTCACATATACGCACGCACACACACACACACACACACTCGCATATACGCCCGCACGCACACACACACACACACACACACGCGCACACGCACACATATCCCGAGTTCCCACTTAGCACTCAAACATGTTTTAATGACTGTCAAACTATGCCTGACTGGTTTTCATCTTGGCTCGGATCACAAGTAGCATCATAATGTTACTCTATTGCTTCAGGTTATTCCTCTGGTGCATCAAAAACCTCAAAAAACAAATTGCTTCCATTTGGTGAGTGGGAGAGCATGTTTTTCTCCTCAGCTGTTGATGAAAACAGATACGTTCTGCAGCGCTGCTATTGGAACAGTTACGGGATGAACCGTGTTCTGAGCAAACTTCCATTCGGGTTCGCGCAGAGGTCAGAATTCTGTGCCGACCTCCCGATCACACGGCAGTTCAACTCTGAAGTTCTCCACTTCAAAAAGCCACGGTCG
The DNA here is from genome assembly GCF_902362185.1 of Chanos chanos. Lineage (NCBI taxonomy): Eukaryota > Metazoa > Chordata > Actinopteri > Gonorynchiformes > Chanidae > Chanos > Chanos chanos. Next base: position 45,531,460 of record NC_044502.1, read on the forward strand.
CTCTTCCGAGGAAGAGTTTAGAAATCGTGGAGAAATCGTGGAGAAAATGCTCAGGGCTGCAGAGTTCAGCCAGCGTTAGCGTGCCAAGAACGGAAGGAAAAAAAAAAAAAAAAAAACTTTGACAAAGGCTGACAATGAGCGGTGGTTGGTCGGGTAAAATTCGAAAACCCCTGTCCTTTTTTTGTACTCTTCTCTCGCAGCACGACTTCAAAACTTTTCTTTTCGTTTTTTTTTTGATGGAAATTGCCTCTAATTAGCAAATCTCTTTACAAGGCGTTAGCTAGTGCCTGCCTCCCTGTGTCTCTGTGTGAGGCAAAGAGAAAAAGCGTTATGATCAATGAGAGAGATTTTAGCATGAGGAGTGAGACGTAGACGGATCTCGGGCCTCTGGATTATTTATGTCCACCTAAAAGCCTTTTGAGTTTTCTCCCCCGGCACTGTCCTACCGTGGACCCCCACCCACCCCCTCCTTTATTTCATCATTTTCTGCTACGAGCTTTCCGTCTCTCTCTCTCTCTCTCTCTCTCTCTCTCTCTGTCTCTCTCTCTCTCTCTCTCTCTCTCTCTCTCTCTCTGTCTCTCTCTGTCTAGCTTCTGGGGCTTCAGTCCTCAAAGTCAACCTTAATTTTTTACTACCCCTTTGATCTGTGTATTCCAAATGTCTGTACGAGATGTCAGTGAAAGGACAGAGATTATCATTTTATTTATTTATTTTTTATTCATGCTGGTTTGAAGCGCAGGAGTTATGAGACAGCGTCACGGCCCTGCAGACGGTTCCAGTCAGAGGTTTTGAAGTCGCTGTGACTGAGTGAATTGTTGAAGCTTAAAGCCTTGTGTTGGGGTGAAACGCAGGGCATTTTAAGAACTCTCGCATTCATTAGAGCCGTGGAAAAAAAAACAAAACGAGTGCAGAGACAGAGAGTTCTCGTCTCCCAGAACGAGAATAACTTAACCCAGATTAGACGCAGATTTGGAGAGTATGAATGGTCGGTTTCTAATTCCTTTTCGACGTCTTCATCTCCTCCAGTGGACGTGGCTGAAAATGTTTTTGAAGTCTTTACGTGACCGGACCATGTCCCCAGACTCTTACACAACCGCTGAACCCTGTGTACTGTTTCTGCTACAGTTCCTAATGTTCAGATAGGACTGAATGTGCCGTGACATTACCAAAAATACAGCCTATGGCTGTCATTTAATGTTTTCTATCATGGTTTCCTTATATCTAGTCAATTAAAAGAGAAGGTCACCAGGAAGCGGAGCACTGGCGAGTTCATACAGGGCCACTCATTCACATACAGTACATCTGTACATGCCCCTGGTTACCTCACTGCATTGCATCTTTTATAATCTCTCAGTCATAAGGAAGAACTGACAGGAAGAGAGAGGTTAAAGTGGTATAGACCTGTCCAAATGCTCTCCATTCATTTAGTCTACGCTCTAAACCTGACGGAGCAGATCACAGTAAACTCTACCTGTCTCCTCACGTAACGAGGCACTGGACCCAGACACCTAAAGGCCCAGGATCAGCTCAGAAATGACCTCACTCACAAGCGTCACCGAAAATAGGTTTGCACACGCTGTAGTGGGGTTGGGCGGACGGACTGACAGTCATCACGATGGTGAGCCCAGCATCGTGAACCCCCCCCCCCCACACACACACACTCACCGTCACACTCTCACACACACACACACACTGACGGAGGGGTGCACTCTGCCACACACACACACACACACTATAATTCCAGTGTCTCTGCTATAATGTAGAAATATATATTTATTACCAATTTATTACCTATCACGTATCATTACCTGTTTATTATTCAAGACTTCTTTGCGGGGCTTTTCCCCGGGGATCAAGATGAGCCATAGAACTGATGAATATCGTTGTAGTCGGGCGGAAAAAACAGTACTTTTCAGGAAATGAAAAAAACCCCTTTGTTTTTAAAGTAATTGACCACTGTGTCATCAAAGTTGGTGTTGTGTCTTAATATATGATCAGGTGCCTGCATGTATCATTATATTATTATTCGTTGATCAACGAATGCCGACGCACGTATTAGGTCCGGCGTTTTTTAGAACGGCCACATCTGAGGCAATAAGCGCATCGCATTACGTTATCATCAGCTTACAGATGACAACGTTTATAGGCGCTATGTGCGCGCTCAGTTTTTCCTGTCGGTGAATACATTTGGCCCAAAGCTCTTCTTCTAAAAGATGAAGTGCTCTGAAGAGGATTTTGAAGACAGTGTAGTCTGAAGAGGCGGCGAATGCGAGACTATGAACTGCACTCTAACCTCCTGTGGTTCTCCTGCTCTCCTCTCCACTCCCACATGTGATGTCTCAGGCCTCTTTTCAACACTTTTCATTGGTTTAATATTTGTAAAACCCGCAGACAGACGGAAAGGGTGACCAATAGCGTTGGTTTATGAAAAAAAAATAGATAAATAAATAAAATAAATAAAAATAACGAAACATGGAGATATAAGGTTTCCACCCAACAGCCACGATATGTATTTTAAGGAGTGTCAGCCAGAGAGCACAAAGTGAAGGATGAGTTTATTGTAATTAATATAATAGATCCTCGCGCCTGATTTACTAAATGAAAAACAGCTTGTTTAATCACGCTGTTTACCGCCCAGTGAAAGCATTGTTTGTGTCTGTTGTGTGTCTTTCCCAGGAGGCTTCAGGAGGAGGAGCAGCAGTACCGGACATCCTCCCTGCCGGCCATTCCAAACCCCTTCCCAGAGCTCTGCAGTCCAGCCAGCTCCCCCGTCCTCAGCCCGGGATCCTTACCCCCGTCACAGCCCTCTGGGACATACGTAAGAGGACAGATTTGTCTCTTTCTTTTTTCTCCCCTTTTCATCTTTTTTACATCTCTCTCGCTCTCTCTCTCTCTCTCATTTTTCACACCCCCTGTCTCCGCTTTCTGCTACTGATGCTGTTTGAAGTGGTTTCATTGTATCCATCCAAGGTCAAAGGTCAACCTGAGTTCAAAGGTGATGAGATGCATATTACTGAGAGGTGTGTATTGTAATTGCAGGTTGGGTAGGTCAGGAGGTGTGTGTGTGTGTGTGTGTGTGTGTGTGTGTGTGTGTGTGTGCGTGTGTGTGTATGTGTGTGTGTGTGCATGTGGGTGTGTGTCTCTGTCTAAGTATGTTTTCTGTGTGCGCATGTCTGTGAGAACATGTATGTGTCCGTGTGTATGTGTATCTCGTGTGTGTGCGTGTCTGTGTGTGTGTGCAGGTCTGTGTGTGCCTGTTCGTGTGTGCATGCCGTGAGTACATGTGTCTGTGTGTGAGTGTGTCTTCTGCGTGTGTATCGCCTTCGTGAGCTGTGCATGACACAGGACCCCTGTTGGGGCCTCCTTATTCCAGGAACAGATTGTCATTTTGACTCTTAATCAGGTCCATATGGGCCAAACTATGTGTTACGGTAACAGAGGGAAGGTTTCAGTAAAATCGGATACAGTTTGAATCAATTACTTGCTTAATCCTCATATTTGACTTTTATAGTGCTATAGATTCTACCCAGAGGACCAATTGCACGAGTTCTGGTCTTCTTCTAAACGACTCGAGTCAGGAAATTGGGTGGGGAAGGGGGGAGAAAAAAAAAAAATCTGGTTCAAAAGCTGACAGATGTTTAGTCACTGACATGGCTGTAAATACAGAGAAGGCGAGTTCAGTTTTCCCTCTGTTTGAAAGCTGAAGAGGTTTTTTTTTTTTTTTTTTTTTAACATGCGTGTGAATTGCTGGCATTCCTGGAACTGGAGTCTTATGTCTTTATTTCAGACAGGGAGAATTTTGTGTTGTCATAGATTGTCTGGATGACTCTTCACAGTGCGGTATGCAGGCAGGCAACGGTATGTTCCATTTGCAGAGCTGTCAAGACGGCCCGTCTGTCTGCGTGGCGTGGATTCTCACTGTCAACACAGCGCCCTCAGATTATAGCCCCCGGCAAGAGGGTTTGAAGTTTTAGTGAAGGGGATGGGGGTGTGTGTGGGGGGGTGGTGTGTGTGTGTGTGTGGGGGGGGGGGGGGGTGGTCTGTGTTCGTGACTGGCCTCTTTGTGGAGAAAGCACTATTTCTGCTTCATCCCTTTGGTTTACATAGGCTTGTGGTCTTGCTACACACTAAGGACTGGATTCACTCAAGACTCAAGCACATGTCAATGCGATATACAAACCATTCAGTGCGTGCACTTTGTGTGTAACTGAGACATGAAGATTTTATGTTGTTGTTAGTGTGTGCGTGCAGTTTATGACACTGCAGTGTTACCAGCCTGGGTCCATGCTCCTCTCTATTAAAATGACTGATTACAGAACAATTACACAATGCAGCATTATGCTCTGAGTGTCAATGCTGCTTAATGATTTCAGTCGTTTTAGGTGTAGCCCACCTCACGGACGCAGTGTCTTAGGTCTTCACTATTAGACAATAAGATCGGTATCGCACAATGAGATCAGTATCGCGATTATCGGCACAGCTCGGACTGACGATACCCTGTGGAGTGTTAATCTGTAATACATTTGTTCAGAGCGGTAAATTCGGCACAAGGTCCTGTCCAAACTTTTAAAGTTCACCCCCCCTCTTGTTTTCCTCAGAGCTCTTTACAGTAAGATAAGTAGGTGGCTGCTATTAAAATGCTATTTGTGAGTAGTAGCTTGTGTTTAGTCCATGAGTTCAATGTTTCTGCCCAGGGATGTAAGTAAACCATACTTTAAAGCTCGGTTAACCTCTGTCATTATCCGGATAGTGTCTGAACATTAGTAACTTGTTTACAAAATCTGAAGTTTGAGGTTTCATTCCTGAGTCGCGGGGTTGACGACGGTTTTTGTCCATGAGTGCTGTTGAAACTGACTTTTCACTTTAGTAACACTAGTGATGTGAAACTGTGTCCTCGTGCATTCAAGAATTCTAGTCTGTGATCATTTTAGTGCGCCGCAAGGACAGAGTTTTACAGAGTTCAAATGATGAATTTGAATTAAAACTAGAGCAGTCGGTGCTCGTTCACAGTGCGTCAGTATCGCTTTTAGGTCACACGTGTATCTCGAGTATTTGTTTACGTGCTTGTCCGAGCACCGTGAGATTACCGAACATATCTAGATGTTACACTGGAATGTCTTTGAATGGCTTTTACGTGGTTTAAGTGGTTTAGTGCCGGCCCTCAGTTCTGTGCTGCTCAGTGTGTGTGTGTGCTTTGTAAATATGGTGTGTGTGTGTGTGTGTGTGTGTGTGTGTGTGTGTGTGTGTGTGACTCAGTGTGTGTGTGTGCTTTGTAAATATGGTGTATATGGTGTGTGACTCTGCTGGATCTCACAGTGTCTCTCGTGCTCATTACTGGTCTGGAGAAGCTCTGCTCTACAGCTGCCGCTGCTTTGTTCTTTGGCCTCTAAAAAGTCTCTCTCTCCCTCCTCTCCTCTCTCTCTGTCTCTCTCTCTCTCTCTGTCTCTCTGTCTGTCTCTCTCTCTCTCTGTCTCTCTCTCCCTCTCTCTCTCTCTTTTGTGAACACACACACACACAGAGAGAGAGAGAGAGAAATACAGATGTCTGCCTGCCTGGTGAGAAGTTTTCTGTTTACAGAATTTTCCGACCTCCGGGCGATTTCTGACAACCCCCCCCCCCTCCAAACCCCCCCCCCCCCCCTCCCAAATCCATCACCACCCTCTCCCCACCCCCCCAGTCCCTCCTCCCTGGCCCCCCTGTGATGGAGACACGCGAACGCTTCCCTCACTGCCTCTCCACACGACCGGGCATGGCCGCCTTCTCTCTGCCCCAGCATGGATGCATGTGATCTTCATTTGTGTGTCTCCATACCCCCCCCACATACACACACCCCTTTTTAATTTTTCTCTCTGTTTCTCTCTTCCTCTCCCTCCCTTACTGCTGCTCTCTCTGTCTATCTCTCCGTTTTTCTCTCTTTTGCGTGCGAGGGGAGAGTAATAGCAGATTTGACCCTTGATTTAATGTGTGTTCTTCCTTCTTTATTGATGTGATCCATAAATGTATGTGTGTGTGTGTGTGTGTATGTGTATGTGTGTGTGTGTGTGGTGCACGCACATGGATGTGTAGAGGGTTATTTCCACAACATGTTCTATGGACCAGAGCAGTCCACATGGCCTGGCTTAGGATGGTTTTAGGCCTTGTCTCTGTCTCTGTCTGTAAATGACACAGCACGACGGTTTAGAGAACGATGTGGTTTGTGTCGAAACACAAAACTGGGTGTTTAAAATTGCACGTATGGAACTCTGATTATATACTGTGTGAGTGTATAGACGGGAGTGTATCTAATTGGGTACAACTATACCACTAACTAACTATTTCATTGTCTAGAATCTTATGCGTTTGCCTTTTCTGTTACAATACATATAAATGTCTTGAAAGCAGCGTCTCTAGGTGTGACTGAAGAACAGCAGAGCGTCTAAGCCTGACTGGTGACTGGTCGCTGCTCTTAGCACCATGCTCAGCTTGCTGGAGGAGACGACATGGAGTCCATTCTTTTCCCTGTCTGCACTCGGTTTAGATTCCGTCAACACCCTGCGGTGACTCACTGTCCGTTACTCCTCCTCCAGGCATGACACCGTCACTCAGAATACCAGACATAGTGTGTGCTGTCACACCTGCCCTGTCCTCCCCTTCCTCCTGCACACTGCAGTCTGCTCAACGCTTAGTCTTGTAAAAGTCCTGCATATGAGTGTATGGGTGTGTTTGGTGTGTGTAATATATATGTGATGTGTGTGTGTGTATGTGTGTGTGTGTTAATGAGAGACAGTGCGTGTGCGTGTGCGTGTGTGTGTGTGTGTGTTTGTGTGTGTGTGTATGTTAATGAGAGACAGTGTGTGCATGTATGTGTGTGGGTGTGTGTGTGTGTTAATGAGAGACAGTGTATGTGTGTGTGTGTGTGTTAATGAGAGACAGTGTATGTGTGTGTGTGTGTGTGTTAATGAGAGACAGTGTGTGTGCGTGTGTGTGTGTTAATGAGAGACAGTGTGTGTGTGTGTGTGTGTTTGTGTGTTGGAGAGAGACGAGTGAGCGAGAACAAGTGGGTGTGTCTTAATCCATTTGGAGCTCTCCCTGGCCTCAGGTTTCTGGCAGGCACTGTGGAAGACTGGGTCCAGAATAAAAGGATGAGCAATATATGAAATAGCATCTTACCTCACTTTAATGTGTTAATGCATATTTACCCTGGGTGAGGTAATCATCTGGAAACAGCCCAGAGCTGGGCGTTACAGCCCTTACACCGAGAGCGACAGACAGAGAGAGAGAGAGGGAGAGAAGGAGAGGTGGATAAAAGGAGAGTGTTTCATTACATTGTACTTAGTGTGGAGAACAGAGTTTTGACACGTGACTCTTTCTGCAAATGCATCCTACACATGCACAGACACATGTGTGTAGAGGAGGTATACACACTCAAGCTATGACTGTATATCATACACACAGACACACAGACACACACTCAAGCTATGACTGTATATCATACACACAGACACACAGACACACACACTAACTATGATATGTTGCCAAACCCCGGAGGGCATTGAGATTATTTATGTCACCTGGTGTCTCCAGGCATGTTTGACAAGTTATAGCAGGGGAGCGGGCGTGACGCGGGTTACACACATCATACCTGTTCCTGCACACCGAACCACAGAGCGCCGGCCCCCTCCGCCCCTCTCCGCTGACACACAGGTGAGAGGTCAAACGCTGCCCTGTGTCACATCACCAACTCTCCTCTGTCTGCCCCCCCCCCCCCCCCCCCCCCCCCCCCCCGCGAGGGTCCACCTCCCTCAAATGGACCCTCGCGGTTTGTCAGTGTTAGCCTGGGGGGGGGGGGGGGGGGGGGGTCGGATTAGACTTTGTGTGTTATCTCGGCAATACACAGAGTTTTTCTCTAGTATTTTTTGTGAAGGATCATAGCTGTACTCATATGCATTTCTTATGAAGGATGACTTGCACAAGAATTGCGCTCATTCATTCGAAAGAAGTTTTTTTTTTTCTCTCTCTTTCATTGGGTCTTAAACCGCACATAAACCAGTTCTCGGTTGGTTAGCTGAGTTAGCATTGTGTAAATAGTTCTGGGCTTGCTCTGTGGCGTGTTGCATGCCTGTTGTTTCGCTCTAAATTGGGAATGAAAATAATTACTCATAAACTGTAAATCTCTCTCTCTCTCTCTCTCTCTCTCTCTCTCCTCGTCTCTTCTGTTCTCTTTCCCTTAATCATATCATGCTGAAAGAAATAAGTTGTTCAAACAAGACCTTGCTTTAATGTCCCAGAGTTTTTTTTTTTTGTTTTTTTTTTAATTTCATTTTGGTTTTTTCCCTGGATTTGTTAAATAGCCTGAGGTCAAAGATGTACTGAGAGTAATGAGGAGGAGAACATGTAGATTAAATAGTACCACAGAGGTCTGTGAGAATATTTAACAGTGTTTTTTTTTTTGTTGTTTTTGTTTTATTACCTGTAACTTAACACAATATCTGATGCTGCCTCAGAAAATCAGAACAGAATTCCTCAACCCTTCACACTGTGCAAACTCCAGACTTGATACTTGGGAGTGTAAACCATGTTCCTTTGCTAAGTTCAGTGTGTTTGCATTGCCGTGAATGTGTGTGTGTGTGTGTGAGACTATGAACACACACACACACACACAAACACGCACACTCACCCAGGTAGATGTCACATGCTAGGTTGGATGTGCTCCATCCAAAGCCTGGCTGATAACAGTTGCGACACGGTTTGTTGTCAGTCACTGGCTGGGAGCCAGACTGCGGTTTAGTCTGGGGCCTCCTGAGTGTCAGTGCCATATCTATTCCCGCGGCAGCTCGGCGAGCAAGCCTGGACGTGCTAGGATTACCCACGCAGGGCGCTGATGACGAACACCAGCGATTTAACCTGGTCTCATGAAACGCATGTGTGCCAACAGAAACGGCACTAAGGACAGGCTGTTGGCTGCACACATATTCACACAGTCGTCAAGCAGACAACGAGCAGCTAAGACCTTCTCTAGAAGCAGTGACCTTAAGAAACCCTGGTTAAGAAGAGAACTTACTGTTCGATAAATCGCCTAACTTATTGTCCTGTACTGAAGAGATCTTTACAGCCCAAAAAAAAAGGACACCTATTATAAAGAAAAGATATTTTCTTTAAACATATCAGAAATACAGAGAAAAGAAAGCGGTCAAGACATCCAGCTTTGTCTTTAGTTGTGCTGGTCACAGAGGTCTCTCTGTGTTCTCTGCAGTGTCCTCCACCTCTCCAGTTCTCTAATGACTTGTGCAATTTGGAGGTTTGTGTTACAGCACAAGTGTCAAAACCCAGTCCTGGAGGGCCACGGTCCTGCTGGTTTTCTTGTTGACCAACTAAATTACAGTCTCTGATTGGCTAAAAATGTAAATTCTCTGTGATTGCACAAGCACACTGTGAACAGTGAATTTGTCTCTGCATCCAACACACCAGTAGTGAACACACACAGCAGACGCAGGAGCAGTGGGCAGCATTCCTCTGCGCCCGGGGGAGCGTTAGGGTTAAGCGCCTTGCTCAAGGGCACGCTGCCGTGGATGTTGGGCCTGGGAATCAAACCGGCAGCCCTCCAGTCACGAGCCCAGTTCTGTAACCTTTAGACCACGGCTGCCCCTAAGAAGAGTGCGCTGAAACCCGGGATCGAACCAGGGACCTTTGCCCCTAAAGGGTGTGCACACCTGTTTTCAAGGTGAAAATCAACAGGTAACTAAGAGGTGAAGACGAAAACCAGCAGGACCCTGGTCCACCAGGACTGGGTTTTGACACCCCTGCGTTACAGCTTTCTGAAGACGGCAGCTTGTCCTGTCTGTCTGAGAAAAGGCTACCTGTGGTATAGTTGAGAGTGAACTTTTGCCCGGTTAGGTTATACACACTTGGTTGGCACGGTTGGTGAGGGAGTAGCAGCTTCAGGAACAGCTAGGATTACCCTTCAGCTGCCAAAACGCATCTGTTCAACCCAGTGTGTGGTAAAGCACATTTTCTAAGAAATCCTACTCTTAATCCAGTCACTGGAGCACCCTGTTGCACTGAATCAAATTCAGTAATTGCATTTAGTCTTTCTGAATATGGTTTTGAAAAGGAGGTGTTTTTTTCTGTCAATCCAAGCTGTTTTAAACTAGGTCAAAATTTCATTCACAGTGGAAGGCTCAGTAGAGATTTGTAATCCCTTTTGCTGTTACGCTTGCTTTGTGTGTGAGGAAGACGTCTGTTGTTTATTGAAAAATATATCTGTATTAATCTAATGGTTATGTTTCGACTTTGACACACTTCAGACACTTACGTTGAAGTGCTCTTAGCTTAAGAGACTCACTCTTCATCACTGGGTCTGGTCTTTCTTGTTTGTCATCGAGACAGAACAATGGAAAGCGACTTGTTGCTGTGTGTGGTTTGGTTCGCACAGGTCATGAACCTGAACTGCTCGGAGGAATCGGACTGCTAGGCTTTTTGCTTTTCTCTCTCGGATAAAAGTAGGACAGCCCTGAGAGAGAGAGAGAGAGAGAGAGAGAGAGAGAGGGGGGGAAGAGAGGGCAAGAAAGAAAGAGAAAGAAAGAAAGAAAGAGAGAAATAGATATGGGCTCACTCATCATTTCTTTCTTATCCCTTTTTGTGAAGAGACAAACATTAGGAAATGGGAAATGAGGAGGGATGACCAAGTACATTTGGTGAACAGTAATTATGTCCAGAGAGAGTGAGGGGGGAGAGAGAGTGAGAGGGGTGGAGACAGAGAGAGAGAGAGAGAGTGAGAGAGAGAGGTCTTGAACTTGGCTACTACCCAGAGAGGCCTCATTATTGCTGCTCCAGACAAGCAGGCAGAATGTACTGTACTGTACTGATCTGTCACGTCTTGGTCCTTGTTCCTCGCTGCCCTCGTTTTGCACTTCTCAGCTGCCTTCAAAAGCCCAGCGCTCCCTGGGCTGCGCAGTCGCTGTTAGCGCCTCGTCCTCGTCCGGCCCGCGCTCCGACCGGATCCAACTCCGACTTTGGTTCCAAATGTATTTCAGACACAGAATGTCAAGCAACATGTGAAACTCAGGCCTTATCTTGCCTTAGCTTCTGCTGATGATTTGGCCTTGGGTTACTGGGGGACCCGAGTCTGCGTTCTGAGTGCTCCTCCCCCCCAGTTCCTAACAGTCTTTTTTTCTCCTCCACTTCCTAACAGTGGGTCACCTTTGCCACAGCCTGGGCCTAAACAGAGCAAAGGGTGATTGCTACAGGGGCAGAGGGTACGGGTGGGGCTAGGGTGGAGGGGGAGGGGGGGTGTACAGTGGCACTTGTGCTGAATCGATAGTCATCCAATGGGAGCATAATGATGTCATCTTTTTTGACTGCTCCGGTTGCCAGCTCCGAACAGACAATGATCTCCTGTGTCTTGCATAGACTGTCTCTCGCTTCTCTGGCTCAATTAACCCGGCAGCTCCTATTGGGCAAATATTTTGGCCCCTCCCGCCGCTGATCACGGTAGGAAGCTTCAGTTCAACGGGACGGCCTTTTCACAGAGCGGATTGTTCAGCGCCTACGTGTGTGGCACCGAGCACACTGGATGTGGAGTGATGGGGACGGAGAGAAAGACAGAGAGAGAAAGGGGGGGGGGATTTCAACCCCACAAATGCTTGCCTGCTGATTGCCCTGTCCATGCAGTCTATATATAGACAATTCTGTGGCTTTTTTTTTTTTTTTTTTTTTGAGGGGGGTGGGGGGTGGGGCAGGGTAAGTGAAAGGTATGCATCAGCTGTGTTTCCAGGTTTCAGTTTTTCTTAGGTATGAGCTCTTTAAGAGCGTTTTTTTTTTGTCGTTTTTTTTTCCCTTCTGGCCCGGGGCGAACTATTAAGTTATTTAATACCGATAAACGCTCGACAAAATGAAACGTGGTCCGTGCTAATCCCTTAATCCGCTATCTCTGTCCCTCATTACTTACAGAGAAAGAACTACCTCAAAGTATCGGTGGGTTTCTTTTTTTTTTTTTATTTAGCTTTCCTGACAAAAAAATCGAGGATCGTGTTACTTTTTCACAATAGACAAGATCTCTGTCTAAGGCTGGTGGAGTTTTTTAACCTAATGTTTCATTTGAAATATTTTCTGACAGAGTCCTGTTACAGCCATAACAACTTTGCTTTATTGTGACGTGCGACTCTGACCTTGTGACTCTGGTTACAGTGCCGGGTTGGAGCCCCGGTTGTTGGATGGGCTCTTTTGAGTGTGGGTGTGTGATGTTTCTTGATGAGTTGTCGCTGTGGTTGAAGAAAAACCTCAGTGTGGTGAAGATCTTTGCAGTTGGAGCCGTGGAGCAAAGTCAGCACGACCAGCCCACCAGGGGCTGTAAGAGTGCAGAGAGGCAGGGACGGAGAAGTTATTTTGGATCTCGCTTAATCACATGGTGGTTCTCACTAACTCGGACCCATGGGAGGTGATATGGGTTTCTAGGTCACACACACACACACACACACACACACACACAGACACACACACACACAATGAAGCCATAGGAGGTTTTGCAACGTTACAAAACCGTAGATAAGCAGTCTTCAGAACTGTATGTTACTGTATGTTCCTTTTAGAAAATATCACCGGCTCTGTTTTAGAAACGAACAGTGCTGTAGCCCAGCGGTTTGGTGCCATTAAAGTCGTTCTCTCTCCTGGTACGAGTCGAGAACTTGGATGTTAAAGTCGCTCTCTCTCCTGGTCTTGAGTCGAGAACTTGGATGTTGTCTTGAGCCTGCCCTGGAGACAACCTCCCAAATTCAAAAAACGACTTTTAATTTCCTGCCCGCATATTTTAGTTAAGTCTTCAAAGATTTTTTCCACGGTGAACAAACAGAGACAACGGCCTCGCATCTTTAAATAAAGTTCCTATTTTACCCGTTGACGTAGAGTCTAACTGTCAGGTAGGCAGCTAACGTTGACGTCCTTATAATTTTCCTGGTGGGCTCTTGGACGTGCAGGAGCTGGTGAGGCTAAGCTGGCATGCGGCTCGGGGTTTTTTTTTTTTTCCGCTTCCTGTGTGGGCCGCACTCTTCCGCGGAGCAGTGCCTCCAAGGCCCATTATAGATCCTTTTTGGCGGCTCGGAGTTAGCGTAAGCGTTGCAAACCCAATTTAACAGGGACAATCAGACAACGAGGGGCAGCTCATGAGTCAGCAGAGTTCGTGCACCCTTCCCGATAAAAGAGGATGAACGGTTTCGAGCGCGGCCAGGAATACGGACCGTTGGAGGTCGATTGTCCACGCTCGGGTCCTGTCTCTCGGTCTCATTAAGGCCGCTAATACACAGGCTCTCCACACAGAATGGGCCAGTGGCATGAAGGAGAGGTGATTCATTTAAGAGGCACTTGTGAACGGGACAGGGGAGGAGGGAGAGTTGGGTGGAGAGGGTGGAAGGGGGGGGGGGGGGGGGCGGGGAGGGGAGAGGGGGGACGAGGGGGGCGAGAGGTAGCTGAGAAAATCAGTGGTCTACACACAGCGCTTCATGCTCTGGGCCTTGCTTGGAAAATCTGTTGCACTGGAGTTGAACCTGGGGGAATAAAAAGGGGGGTGGGGAGGGGGATTTGGGTACTTTCTTACAAAGTAAAATTCACTTGTTTAAAACTAAATGAAAGGAAAATATCCATGTCTACTGTGTGCTGAATTTCAGTTGAGGTCTTGCTCTTCTACGTGACAGACTTTGTGTTCTCAGGTTGACTTTTGTTGGAAGCGCAGTCAGTCAGATCAACATCCACAGACAGAAGAATGAATTATTAAATAGGCCAGAGATAGGCCGAATTCACTCTCTCTTACTCTCTCATCTCTGATGAAAGTATTTGATGTGTTTTTTTTTTTTTTTTTTAGCTGCCCCTCTGAAAGTCTGGGCTGTTGTTTTATGTTGCCAACCACAACATTTGCATATAAAAAAATCCTGCGTGTTGTCTGCATCTGAAGTCTCCAGTTTGTATTACTGCAAAGAGAGGCTTTTTTCTCAATGACAGTGAATTCAGGACACGCCAACGACTCTGCAACCGCTGCTATTCTTTTCATGCTCTGATACTTGGCTATAAAGATTCTAAACCTGAATGTGAGATTATACCTTCTTCTTCTCTCTCTCTCTCTCTCTCCCCCCCTCTTTCTTGTCTGCCTTTTTTTTTCTTGGACTTTTTTCCGATACAAACTCTCGTGGTGAATTAAAATACCATCTTAACGCGAATGATATTCAAACCCTTACTATTCCTCTTGTTTAGTTGAGGATCAGGAAACTTCTGGAATAATTAAAAGTCATTAACTGTTTTTCTGTGGCTATTTTTCCGTGTGTGTGTGTTGTTTTTTTTTTTCTTTTTTCCTAAACATCTGGACTGTAATTCTGGTGCTGCATGGCTTCATTATTAATAAATGAAGTCCTTTACCTCTCTGATGGTCAAAGACTCTTCCTCTTTTGTGTTTCTGTGTTTCTGTGACACACTGTGCAGCCCTTTTGGAAAGGTCATAGGATCACTCTTTAATTTGGATGGAAAATTACCAGGGCATGTCACGGACAGGAAGTGTCCACAGTCTGTAGATCATGAAGACTCCTGTCACAAAAGGGAGAGAGTAGTGTCTCTCTGCCTTTGGGACAATGGTATGGTCCAAACTACAGTAAGAAATGTGTTCGTCTTTGCCACACAGAAACACGCAGAGTAAAATAACAGTGAAGTTCTCACTCCTGGCCCGGTATGTCAGTTAAAAATAAAACGTTGACTGAGAGTCGTTTGAGGGAAGGGGGGGGCGTTGGTGGTTGGGGAGTGCGTCGTCAGGTCCCGAGTCATTCCGTGTGTCCCGGGTTATGAACGTTCAGCGTGACTCTGACTGAAGCTTTGGCCCAAATGCTGGAAACTGGAGCTGCAGGCGTCTGCGTAGGGAAACTGGAGCTGCAGGCGTCTGCGTACGGCAGGTCTGACAGCTGACTCATGCTTCAGGCATTAGGGGCTGTGGAAACAGGAAAGAGGAAATAATGCTTTTGGGGTTTCGGGTGTGTGTGTGTGTGCGTGTGTGTGTGTGTGTGTGCGTGCGCGCGCGGGGGGGGGGGGGGGGGGGGGGGGGGGGAGATACTATTCCATATTCAGAACTGTCTTCTCCCTCTACCGTTAGAGTTTCTCCTGTTGGGCGGCACTGTAGGTTATACAGCTGACAGTTTTTTTGATATTTTAGAGGTAGACTTATTCTTCAGTCATTTTGGGGTTTTTTTTGGGTTTTTTGGGGGGGTTTTTGGGGGGGGGGGGTCTCTCTGTGTGCTCCTTTCAATTCGAAACCCAGTTGAAGCCTGAGTGAAGTTGGAGTCAGATGTGCTTGAGTAAGCGCAAACATCTGTGGTCAGTGTGGAGTCAGAGTCAAAGGATTCAGGTCATGGAAGCTTTGTTTCCTCTGTAAATAAGACCCCAGTTTGGCTCAACCCAGCTGCCAACCCCTCCCCACACCCCCACCCACCACCCACTCACCTCCCCACAACCCCCACCTCCACCACTCACCTCCTCACACCCCCACCTCCCCCCACTCACCTCCACATTCACTCACCTCTGACCGCATATTCCACATTCATCCTGTTTTTGTGTGTGTGTTTGAGATATAGTGTTTATAATATATAAAGGATAAACTGAAGCCAGTCTAAATGTGGATTACTGTCAGCATATCGCGTCTCCCTTACCCTGAGGCCTTTTCTTTTTCCCTTCCGCGCTTTGACAGATAAAAAAAAAACACTTAAGATGAAAGTTTACATGCACAGAACACCATCGCTTTTTCCTCATCCCATGTCCATTTGTTCACTTCACATACACTCTCAGACGCAGCAGTAGCTTGCTAAACGCGCTTACAGATAATAAATGCTTAGTTTAATTTAGTTTGGGAGGGCTGTACATCAGAGGACTTGACAGGGTTCACTAATGGTAATGTAAATCAATGGCATAATGACATAAAGTGCTACCTCATGAGTGAGGGAGTCGTCGGAAGGTTCCAGCACAGAGATAGAGGGTGTGAGAGCTCACGTGACATAGGGTTTTCCCCTCTGACAGACTCAATGATGGAGTGATGAGTGAACAAGGGAAGGGGGGGCGGGTGGAGAAGAGGAGGGGCCAGAGAGCCAGCTGGAACAGTGCAGAGTTTGCATAGCTTTTATCTCTCTCTCTCTCTCTCTCTCTCTCTCTCTCTCTCTCTCTCTCTCTCTCTTTCTCCCTCCCCCCTCATCGCCGTGCCTGAATTCTTTTCCCCCTCAAGGTAGAGAGAGAGCTTGAGTCATGCTTTCAGACCAGTTTAGCAATTTCCGCTGGTCACTGGAACTAGAATTTGAACTAAAAGCCACCTTACCTTGAGCTTTTGTGTGTGTGTGTGTGTGTTTGTGTGTGTGTGTGTGTATGTGTGTGTGTATGTGTGTGAGTGTGAGTGTGATTTAGGACTTGAAGTCATCCTAGTGAAACTGTTTTAGGGGTTTATAAGTTGAAAGACATTAAAAAAAAGGCACTGTTTAGTTCCAACACTGTTTAGTTCCAACTAAATTGAAAAAAAAAGGGTGGGGCTTCTGCTGAATTAACTGTCTGAAGTACATGTCTGACTCTTTAAGTGTGAGCGTAAGAGTGTGTGTGTGTGTGTGTGTGTGTGTGCGCGTGTGCGCGTGTTGGAAGAGTTTACAAATGAAAACACCAAGTTTCCAGGTTTTGTTCTTTTCATTGAAAGAATGTTGGCATAAGCGTTGGAGTGGAGGGGAGGGCCAAGCAGGAGCTCATGTGCTGAGGTTCACTTCACTCTCACAGTAATGAGTCTTCCCCTGTCGTGAGAGAGAGATTTCTGACTGCAAAGTTCAAAGCTGAGCCTGTGGGGACAGAGAAGGAAAAAAAAAAGAGAGAGAAACAAGCCCTCACTTGAAATTGGTCTGAGACTCCAGAAAATTAAGGAGTTTGAGGCAGCATTTTTACAAAAAAAAAAAAAAAAGAAGAAGAAGAAGAAGAAGAAAAAAAACCCCCAAAACCTTGAGTCTTTCTTTCTTTCTTTCTTTCTTTTTTTTTTTCTTTCTCACTCGTTCTTTTCCACTCTTCCCTAAAATAACCTGTCTAAATGACCAACTTTCCTTTTGAGTGCGAAAGCAACTGAAGGCATTAAAACAGACAGGAAAGAAAAGTTGGCAATGTACGCGTATGACTGTGTGCCTGTCTATGTGTGTCTGTGGGCGTGTGTATGTGTGTTTGAGAAGGGGGTGTGTATCTGTGTGTGTCTGTGTGTGTGTGTGTCTATGTCAGTGCGTCTGTGTGGGAATGATTACATCAGCCTCAGCTAGCCCTCTGATTGGTTGAGGAAGTGTGGTTTCATTCACTACCTAAAAGCCCGTAGCAGTAACCCTTTGTGAAGGGGAACAGAGGCAAGTTGTCTGCCAGGCTGGAAACAGTGCCATCTGCTTGCTCTGCAAAGCTAGGAACAGAGAGAGAGAGGGAGAGAGAGAGGGAGAGAGAGAGAGGGAGAGGGGTAGAGAGATTGTGTGACAGGTAGGAGACAGTGAGCCATTGACAGCAAGCAACGGATCCGTACCTCGCTTCTTCTTTTTTCTCCTTTCTTTTCTTTTTTTTTTTCTTTTTTTCTTTTTTTCGGGTTCTCTCCCCCCCCTCCCCCCACCTCCCTACATCTGATTTTTTGGGGTGTTTGGAGTTGTGGAGAGCGGCAGAGGAAAACGGAGTCACTCTGCGTGTGGAGGAAGGCTCCCGGTGAAAATGCCTTCGTGTTCTCCAGACTGCTGTCTGCTCAGGCCTGGGGAGGTAAGGTCTCGTCTTCTCAACCACCACCACCCCCCCCTCGCCCCCCAACCAAACCCAGCGTGCCTTCCCCAGGGTGGAGGGGAGGGACGCAAGGGGGGTGTACAGTGTCTGGTAAAAGGGGGTAAAGAGTCAGGCTATGGAAGCTGGTTTGAAAAAAGGAGGCGTGAAAGAAATATGGGACTTGTCTGTCTTAAGGCGTAAAAATTTTGACTGTGCCTTGAATGCATGAGAGATGTGATGTTGAAAGTTTTGGATTGTGTATATATGTGTGTGTGTGTGTGTGTGTGTGTGTGTGTGTGTGTGTGTGTGTGTGTGTGTGTGTGTGTGTTTGTGTGAGGGATTGGGGTGTTGAAAGTGCTTTGTGTGAAATGTAAAATGAAATGTGTGAACCTTTTTTTGGGGGGGGGGGGGGGTGGATTGGACAGTGAATATGGAAGACGTAGGTTAAAAAGAAGAGTGTATGAATGACCAGACTGTGATTGTAGGAATTTGAAACGCTGGTGCACAGTATCTTTTTTTTTTTTTTTTTTTAATTTTTGGGGAAATGGTGGGAATATGCAGTTGCAGAAGCTTCCAGTCACTGGAGAGGGAACATGGGACACGCGATAGCTCAAACACTATCTGACATAAAGGATTGAACTCTTTCGATAAACCTCCTTTTGCCCTCAACCCCCCGCTGCTGTTACATAAGGAGGCAGATAGTCTAGACAGGGATCTTGTGCATATTAAAAAGACATGCGTGGATATGAGACTGTATGTGCGTGTGTGTGTGTGTGTGTTTTTTTTTGCGTAGTACGAAACGAATACAGAGGGCAAAAAATAAAATCCAAACATTCGCATAAGGACCCGTCGTCTCATTGAACAAGACTCGACTGATCTGTGCTCTAAACGTTATCTGACTCCTGTCTGACAGAAATAACGCCCCCCCCCACAAACACACAGCCAAGCACTCAGTTAAAGGAGAGGGTTACAAAGGCGTGCTTTTCTGTGCTGTAAATATTTGCGTTTTTTGCTTTGCTTTTCACTCCTGTTTGTCTTTGTAGAACGTCGTCTAAAGTTTCTCTGTACGCTGGACACTGTGACTGTTATTTCAGTGTTGTCGTCTTCTCCCCTGTGTTTCAGATCATAAAGATCTTTAGCGAGGACGGGATGGGGAAGGTGGTGGAGATCCCTGCGGACATGACGGCACGAGACCTCTGTCAGCTCCTGGTCTATAAGAGCCACTGCGTAGATGACAACAGCTGGGCTCTGGTGGAGCATCACCCTGCCCTTGGACTGGGTAAGTAGGAACGGTGTGTGCTAATCCGCGTGTACCGATAACATGACCCCTGGGAGGCAAAGCAGAAGAAGAAGAAGAAGAAGAAGAAAGAAAAGAAAAAAAAACAACTTTTCAGATATAGCCTTTCATCTTCTTCTGCTTCTTTTTTTTTCTTATGCGAATGTAATTGATAAATGGGGAGGAGAAAAAAAAGGAAAAATCCCTCTTTTAAGGTTTCTCTGTTTTGTGGAGATTGAATCTGTGAGGGGTGTGTGTGTGTGTGTGTTTGGCTCTTTGTCGTTAGTTTCACTAGTTCACCAGAAATGTCAGAAGACAGCCTGAAACATTTCACTAAAATCTCCAGACTTCACTCTAAACAGTACGTTGTGGTCTCTTTGTTTGTTCATTCCCTGATGGATGGAGGACTAGAATATTCTTCACACCTCCTCTGGTCACTTTCACTATCTTAGCACAGCTAACCTAGCCCAGAGTAAAGAGAAAAGTGTGGAAAACTCCTCTGACAGATGGCCAGTGCGGGGCAGGAACTATGTGCAGACAGAGAGGAGGAGGTGTCCTCCCTCTTTCTTTTTCTCCTTCCCTATTGTTGTACTGTATTCACGTCATATTTTGCCTTAGACCTGGTTTTTACTCTTGCTCTGTTTGTTGGTTGGAATGAAGAGCGTGGAGAGTAAGATTAAGTGAACCGTGCTTGACTCGCTCGCTCGTTGAAACGCAGAATATGATTCAAACCGAGGGTCGGAGGAAAGCATCTCAGACATGTTCGTGTTGTACAGCGTGACTTTGTGAACGGGGTTTTTTTTTTTTTTTTTTGGCTCTTTGCCAGAGTAGACCTATCTCTTTGATTTTTTTTTCTTTCCTTTTCTTTCGTTTTCTGAACGAGGGCAACAAATGTGGTGAGGTCTAGACACGCTCACGTTCGATTGGTTTCTTTTACCTGAAATATATGTTCACTTGATATGTACTGCACACCGTCTCCTGTCAGCAGCTGCCCCTGGTGCTTTAGAGCAAAATGTTAATGTTATTCTCAGGAAAACAAAATAAAACAAAACAAAAAACCCAGAAAAAAAGCCCTCTCTCAAACATGTCTTCCCACTGGAGTGAAATGGAGTACTCTCTGGAAGACAGAGAAGTTTGAATCTTTGCGACCCGTGAGATTCTTCGTGTGAGTGTCTTCGTGTGAGTGTCTTCGTGTGAGTGTCTTCGTGTGAGTGTCTTCGTGGGGCCTTTAAAACCGTGTAGTGTGTCCCTGATCTTATACATAATACGCTAGGCCTGCCAAACTCATGCTAAGTGCCGACCAGCTAATACATGACATCATCTCTCTGCAATGCCCAACTCTGCCCTTACTGGAATTACAGCTGAATGGACGTCTCAAAGGCGCGAGCTCACTAATGGACAAGGCCATGCCTCTAAGGCCTCTGTAATTTCCAGATGTCTTTTCAGAAACGAGAAAATAGAGCTGGAAATCAGGCCTTTGCACGAGTGTGTGGAACTTGTTGGTTGTTTGTGTGTGTGTGTGTGTGTGTGTGTGTATGTGTCAGAGGGAAGGAGTTTCTTTAAAACTCGCAAAATTCGCAACTGTGTGTGGACTATGTGACTGTATATAGTCTGTGAAAGAGAGTATTGTTGCTCTTTCACAACCCAGAAACAATTCACAGGCTGTAGAGGTGTGTTTGCACCTTTTTTTATTCACTGCAGGTGAATTTCATTTCTGATGAATGACTCATTTTAAATACACGCTCAGTTAGGGGAAACCCCCACCCCCTCCACAGACAGACAGACAGACAGAGAGAGAGAGAGAGAGAAGGCTTTTAGTTTCAGTGTGAGTGTGAGGGTTACATCAGCTTTGTAATCAAGGCACGACTTTACATCAGAGCTCCATGTAGCTGAGCCAGTCACTCTGCTACAACTTTCTCTTTCTCTTTCTCTTTCTCTCTCTCTCTCTCTCTCTCTCTCTCTCTCTCTCTCTCTCTCTCTATCTATCTCTCTCTATCTCCTCTCCTTCTCTCACACACATACGAATGGATTCATTCAGTCTTTCTGTGACTTTGGTCCTTTTCTTAACCCGTCTACCTCTCCCGTGTCCAGGCCCAGCTCTCTCACAGCCTTCCCCGGTCAAACTAGGCTCTCAGAACGTGGCTGTGCTCTCACATGGGCACCATGTGTCCTGAGACAGTGGCCTGTTTCTGGCCGTCTGGGCTCTAGACACAGAGCGTGAGTGAAACGTTTGTTGGGGCAGGCTCGGTGAGGAATGAAGTGAGCCCACCCACTCCTTTAAATCTACTGTCAGGCTTGGGTGGAGGGGGCTCCGTCTACCCCCAGACAAACTGTCTTTTCACCAGCCGAGGTGCTTCTGTTCTCGGTTTATTTTTTTGTCTGCTCGAACGAATGCAGAGAGACAGTGATATCACCCATGGTGCATACATTAGAAGGTATATGAGACCTGTGTGTTTTGGTTGTCATTTTTTTGGGGTTAGACAAAAAAAAAAGCACATGTAAAGTTGACCTCATTTAACTTTTTTTTTTTATGCCCTTCTGTTTCGTACACGTCTGGTCAGAAGTTTCTTTCCTAACTGACTTGCTTCTGTTGCTCTCTGCAGAGAGATGCTTAGAAGATCATGAGCTGGTGGTACAGGTGCAAGCCTCTATGACTAGCGAGAGTAAATTTCTCTTCAGGAAGAACTACGCCAAATATGAATTCTTCAGAAATCCCTTGGTAAGACATTCATTTTCCTTTCTTTCCTAAAATATATTTATGGTACTTGTTGAAATATCTTTGTGTTAGAAACTATGGCTGGTCTCCTGTGTGTAGGTGGACGTTGAAGTGTAGGTAGATGTTTTGGTTTTTTTTGTTGTTTTTTTTTAAGTGAAATTGCTCATTCTTCTGGCAGACGAGGTTGGGATTTTTTGTGCTCCGCATTAACCATAGAAATTATTCTCCTTCTCATCCAGTGGACACAGATATTAAGTGACAGGCTTCCACTTGACTGAGTTTGCCTTACACACACCCTCTCACACCACAGCACACCACACAAACACTGCAGACGCTCCAAACTCAACCATTTTCCTGAGAGAGAAAAACCGGCTTTTTTTTTTTTATTCGGTTAGCCGAGCTCGAAAAAAAAAGACATTCAAATGACTTTTACCAGTCTTGTTCTACATTCTCTTTTTACATATTCAAATTCTTTTTAAATGTTCAGCAACAGTCCACTGGAAGAATAGTGTAAGAAAACTGTACCATGCATTTGTGCATCAAATGTGTCTCAGTCAGTTTGTTATTACTTATGGTACAAGCTTACAATGTAACAACATATTTTGACCCCAAAAAAGGAAAAGTAAATGAGTAGGTTATATATGTATATATATATAGGCATATATGTAAAGTCATATTGCGTGCCATAACTCTGCCGTTTAAAAGCAGAAATGCTCACCTTAACTGGAAGTTTTGGGCCGAGGCTGATCTCTGAAATCTGTATGTGTACTGTACAGTAAAGGTGAGAAAATACTGTACAGCAAAGCTAAGAAAATACACTCTGAGAAGTTAGTCATTTGGGGGATAGAGCAGGAAAAGTCGAGATCACACCCTCCCAAAAGGTTCTGTTTCTCTTTCTCACAGAAAGAGGCCGCTGCTTATGTAATGTGGTATTCTTTTTATTTTTTTTTATCGGATGGAGAACCTTTTAAAATGATTGCACATTCTCTCTGTCCCTCTCTCTTTCATCTTCATCTGCTTAACCTGAACGAAAGCGCTTATCTCAAAATGTTTTCTTTTGTCACACTAGATCAGACTAGTTAATTTGCAACAAATGTGGGAGACCCAGTCATGCGACTGAAAAGCAGATTCACTTAACTGACGTTTAAAACCCAAATCTAAGACGAAAGGATTTTACAGTCCTGCAGGATCTTATGATTCTGCGATTCAGCTCGGCTAGCGGTATCAAGTTTAAGCACAGAACATTTGAAAACAATTACGTCTGTTGAATGAAAGTGCATTTTTTAAACACTATATTACCAGGACAAGGTCAACTTTTCTTTAAAGAGTTCATGACCGTTATGAAAGAGACTGTCATTGTGATTAATACGCTGAAAGTTTTCACATGAATTAAATAACATTTACTGATTCGTTACGTATACATACATTCACATATACATATGTGTGTGTGTGTGTGTGTGTGTGTAAGTCTCTTGAACCACACATGGACAGCATGTCAACTAATACATTCTCTATACAGAGTTTTGCGAAACAAATTTCCACTCGTGGTTGTATAACTGTGTAGGACTGTATTAGAGAGGATATATTTAATTCAGTTTTAAAATCCACTTAGTTCGGCATTTCGCTAAAACATAATTGAGCAGATTATGAGTGGAATGTATAACTTAGCCTTTTTATGTTTCAGTGTGGTCCCAAACTGTTTGCTAATAAAAAAAAAAACTGTTGATGCCATTTTTTTTTTTTTTTTAACAGAACTTCTTTCCTGAGCAAATGGTGGCATGGTGCCAGGAGACCAATGGGCCCATCCCTCCCTCCAAGCTATTACAGGTACGGAGTGTGTCCGTTGTATGTCAGTTCGCCATATGACACACCTTCTCCCCAAACATCAGGCAGAACAGCAGCAGTTACACATGTCATGCGACATGGTGAGGGCGTGTTAAGCGCGGCTTCGTTGACAGCCGCGGAGGTGGGAGCTTAGGTGGCGTACCTTCGTCGATCCACGATGAAGCATGAGCAGGGGAGTGGAATTCGTAGAATTTCAGCACAGTCTGTCTACAGTGTTATCCCAAACACACACACGCACGCACACACATACACACACACACATGCGCACACGCACACACGCACACACACACACGCACACACACACACGCACACACACAGTGCCTGTGGCTTCACAGATGCTTGTGATTTCTGAGGACTTGGCTTGGCCGCTGGAATGGAGTTTACAGAGAATTAAGCAACAATTTTCCATTTGCATCTTGCGTGCCAGGCTGGTGTAGTGAAGGAGATGCCGCTGGTCAGAGGGAGATTTTGCGGTATTGTCTAAACTGCCCCTAAATCCACCAGCAGTGAGAACTTGGCTCTACTCCCCCAAGCTTTTTAAACGTGTTCTCAAAGGGCAAAAAATTCCACACGTTATATTGGAGACGGGTTAACATTTCACAAACAAATCCTATGAGTGTCTCAGCGTTTTAAGCCTGGATCTTACTCACTCATCTCTGAGCTTCACACAATGAGTAGCAGAACTCCAGTTAAAACTCCACAGGTTTAGAGAAGCTGATCAGAGATCAGTGGTCTTAGCCTTGTCTGGCAGTGAAGCGTCTCACTCTATGAAAGTTTCACTGTATGTCTCATGCCCTCAGTAGCTGTCTTAGATGAGATGCGTTGTCTGAAAGAATCACCTGTTGTCTCTAATGAAGGACCATTTTGAGTCCAGTCCGTTGTTATTATTATTATTGTTTTTGTTCTTGTTGTTGTTGCTTTTGTTGTTCTTGCTCTTGTTATTTTTGTAAGAGTTGTTGTTTTTGATAGTATTCTTAAACCACCCCTCTTGAATCTCTTGTCTTTCCGTTCTGCACAGAATTTCTTAAACTCCAGCAGTTGTCCGGAGATTCAGGGCTATTTGTATGTGAAAGAGATGGGCAGGAAGTCATGGAAGAAGTTGTATGTGTTTTTACGACGGTCAGGATTATACTTCTCAACAAAAGGAACATCAAAGGTAAAGCAAACTCCTGTTCCTCACTAAAGCTCTTCACTGTATCACACAGCTGTGATTAGTATATAAAGCTGTCTTTTGGCTCTGTACAGCTGGTTTATAAGACAAGAGTCTCTCCATAGGAGTGGAGATATAGCTTGTCATGACCAGTCTGCATGTGTGCATATTTGCTTGCTCAGTTACAGTTGTCTGCTTTGCTAATCTCTCTGAACAAGTCTCCGAGATTAGTCCCAAATCTCCTATCATCTACCTCCAGGCTTGCCTGTGTGTGTGTGTGTGTGTGTGTGTTTGTGTGTGTGTGTGTGTTCTTGCGTGCATGTGCGTGTCTTTTCCCCTCCTTTCTCTGTGAAATGACACAAGGTTTGGCTTTGTCCTTCACAGGAACCAAGACATTTACAGTTATTAGCAGACCTGGAAGATAGCAACGTTTTTACGGTTATAACAGGGAGAAAGCACCATAATGCGCCAACCGACTTTGAGTTCTGTATAAAGGTAAGTCTTCACCACCCTCATATCTGCCTCTGGAAATATTTAGGCAGGAACAACTTGCAGGAAAATCCAACATTTCAAGTTCACTGAAATCTAGTAACTCATGCAGAGCCAAAACCACTCTCGACAGAAAGTAAAAGATTGCTATGAAAAAAATCATGCTAGTCTGTCTTGCATAGTTTCCTAAGAGTGTGTTTGCTCTCTATGTTAGAGCGCCCTCTATCTGCCAGTACTGAGTAGAGCAGCTTTTTTTTTTTTTTTTTTTTTTTCGTGCTTAGTATCATGCTGAGACAAGCCTGTTTGAGTGCCAGCCCCCCTCTCTGACCCACTTTCAGATTTTAAACAGTTACAGATCAAATCGACCCCTGGAGATTTTAATCTCCCTCCCACAAGATGAGACCTAGTATCTTTAGCCTCCTACACAGCCCTGTGTGTGTGTGTGTGTGTGTGTGCGTGTGTGTGAGGAAGAAGGGCTTGCCTTGGGATTCTATGCAGTTGCTTAGCAATGCGTCCTGGCGAGAGGGGCTGAGGTTAGCATGGAGGCTAACGTGTGGTGTTGTGTGGATTGGCAGCCTAACAAAGTGAGGAACGAACAGAAGGAGCTGAGGATGCTGTGTGCGGAAGACGAGCAGAGCAGGACGTGTTGGATGACGGCGTTCCGACTGTTTAAGGTACTCCGGAGGCCCTGCTGGGAACGGCGAGGCTTCCGCGGTGTTTCCTTGGTTACTGTCAGTAAAATGAACCCTAGCTACATTCGTGTGTTGTCACCTTGGTTAGATTTATATCTTTTTTTTTTTTTGTTTGTTTTTTATCTTACTGATTTACATTTAGATTTTTTGCTGATTACTTTGCCAATTTTATCCGACTTTTTTGTTTGCACACTTAACAACTGTTTGACTGGTGCTTGAACATTTGATGAGGATTTGGTGAATAGAGTCATTTGCAGTCCAGGATATGGGTTTTCTGAGCCTGACAGAATGAACAGGTGCATAAAAAATGTGAGTGTGTTGTGTAATAATATAACACTTCAAATGCCGACATGCTAATCTCTCTCTCTCTCTCTCTCTCTTTCTCTCTCTCTCCCACTCCCACTCTCTCTCTCTCTCTCTTTCTCTCTCCCCCACTCTCTCTCTCTCTCTCTCTCTCTTTCTGTAATATGTAGTATGGAATCTTGCTCTATCAGAACTATAAGATCCCCCAGCAGAGGAAGACTCTGTTGTCTCATTTCTCGACACCAGTGGTAAGATCCAGATCCTTTTTCCTCATCTCTGGCTTGGCCAAAATCTCACACTACCCCCTCCCCCTTCCAACGTAGGGTGGAGCTGTCATCAGCTGAACAGCAGATATGTGTTAGCGAATGAGTCCGATGATGATGATGATGATGATGATGAGTCTGATGATGACCAGGCTAGTGTAGAATGAGAGCCCTTTACATTTTAAGGAGTGATAGTACATATACAGCTCTGACTGGAGCTCACACACTGTGTGAACCAAAGCATACAACCTCAGGTTTAATCCCACTCAGCAGATCAGCCCTGTGTGAACCAAGGCATACAACCTCAGGTTTAATCCCACTCAGCAGATCAGCCCTGTGTGAACCAAAGCACACAACCTCAGGTTTAATCCCACTCAGCAGATCAGCCCTGTGTGAACCAAAGCCTACAACCTCAGGTTTAATCCCACTCAGCAGATCAGCCCTGTGTGAACCAAAGCACACAACCTCAGGTTTAATCCCACTCAGCAGATCAGCCCTGTGTGAACCAAAGCATACAACCTCAGGTTTCATCCCACTCAGCAGATCAGCCCTGTGTGAACCAAAGCACACAACCTCAGGTTTAATCCCACTCAGCAGATCAGCCCTGTGTGAACCAAAGCACACAACCTCAGGTTTAATCCCACTCAGCAGATCAGCCCTGTGTGAACCAAAGCACACAACCTCAGGTTTAATCCCACTCAGCAGATCAGCCCTGTGTGAACCAAAGCACACAACCTCAGGTTTAATCCCACTCAGCAGATCAGCCCTGTGTGAACCAAAGCATACAACCTCAGGTTTAATCCCACTCAGCAGATCAGCCCTGTGTGAACCAAAGCATACAACCTCAGGTTTAATCCCACTCATCAGATCAGCCCTGTGTGAACCAAAGCATACAACCTCAGGTTTAATCCCACTCAGCAGATCAGCCCTGTGTGAACCAAAGCATACAACCTCAGGTTTAATCCCACTCAGCAGATCAGCCCTGTGTGAACCAAAGCATACAACCTCAGGTTTAATCCCACTCAGCAGATCAGCCCTCTGCCTGGGTCCTCATTTAATCACAGAATCCTGTAATATTATTATTACTTTTATATGTATTTTTTTGGCTTCCAAAACCAATTGCCTAAATATTGACTAGTCAAGATTTTTGTATTGTCATCACCAGCCGCGCTGTTGCTTTGCTTTGTTTTGGTGCTTCTTAGCTTAGCAGAGGTCCCGCTCTCTAAAGAATGAGTGTGCAGGTACTGCAGTGGGAGGAGTGGGTATGTTATTCTAAGTGCTGTCTCATCTCACCACAGCGGAGCGTGTCAGAAAACTCTCTGGTTGCCATGGATTTCTCAGGGAGGATTGGCAGAGTGATTGACAATCCTGTGGAGGCACAGAGCGCGGCGATGGAGGAGGGTCACGCCTGGAGAGTGAGCGTCACCCCCTAACACACCTTACACACCTTCACCATAGCAACACTGCTAGATCTGGCCCGTTAGACCCTGTGGGCCCCCCGCCATTCCTGTCAATCCCAGAGGCCACTGAGAAGAATAACGCTAATGCTAACCGCAAAGTTAACGCTAACCAAAGAACGCATGCTAGCGGTTGACAGTTTAGCGTAAACTATTATGCTGGATTATCGATGGTAAAGTTGCTAGCTACATACACAAATAATGTCTGACTCATCGCCGTTCGTTGTTTTTCAGAAAAGAAGTCAGCGTATGAACGTCCTGGGTAGTCCCAGTCCACTACACCCTTCCTCATTAAGCTCAGGTACCGTTTAGTCTCTTACAGTAGACGTATAAATAAAATAATGTGATTTTATCTGGAATAGATCCATAGTCATGGAGTATCTCCACACCAAGATGTCTGTAGGCCGGATATATTGTCAGTTGTACGTGTGATAATTAACTTTGTGGTGTCGACAGTTTTATTTGCTAGCTTGACCTTTTTAACATTTAGTGCAAACTGGGGCTGCTATCATTTGCAAATGCAACGATATCACTTAAATGCTACCATTACCACAGATTATGTAATAAATTGTGTAATGTAGATTTTGCATGGTATTGGTCCAAACATGATCAGAGCTTGTCTCTGACTCCTTTAAGTTGCTTCTGTGTAATTTGTATACAATTGTGCACTTATTTTTGTAATCATTTTTTTTGTTGCGGTTGTTGTTTTTGTGTTCAGTCATTCACAGAACTCAGCTATGGTTTCACGGTCGGATCACACGGGAAGATTCTCACAAGATGATTATGCAGCAGGGACAAGTCGATGGGTAATGTTTAAAGTGATTCCATAACTCTGTCCAAACTCTCCCACAGGTCACCCTGCCATTCCTAGTGGAGTCTGAATATATAATTCCTCTGTTGCGTATTATTTAGTAAACTGTAATATTTCTTAAAAGAAAGACGGCACACTTCGGAGCCACTCCTCTCATTAAAACGTTACTGATTTTGGACAAAAATTGATGTATTCAGGATTCTGTAAATACACATACATGCAAGGTCAAAGTGTAAAAAAAAGTGTAAAATGCATTAAAAAAAAAAAACTGAGTTTTGGATGAGTCGGGTTCAGGGTTGTGGATGAGTTGGTTTCACGGTTGTGGATGAGTTGGTTTCACGGTTGTGGATGAGTTGGTTTCACGGTTGCGTTCCTGTGCACGGTGAATTGATTGTTCTCCTTTTGTCCTCCAGGTTGTTTCTCTTGAGGGACAGCCAGAGTAACCCTAAGGCATTTGTCCTCACACTGTGCCATCACCAGAAGATCAAACATTTCCAGATTTTACCGGTGAGCACTTTCACTTTTACACCATCAGACTGATTAAACCAGAGCAGTTCAACACCAGGTCCACCCCAGAATCCTCCTGGGTGTTTATATTTTCACATATTAGAGTCTAGAATCCAGTTAAATTTTAAAAGGGTGTGGAATCAGAATGCACTTTCACCATGGCCCCATCCTTGGAGCGCTCTGTCACTGATTGGTTAGATGGTTCTCACAGGTTGCCATGGCAGATATCGGTCCATAATCAGAAATCAAGGGAGAAATACATCTTGGTCTCTGGGTTCAGAAAGTTTTGGAGTGCTTTTACGATTGTTATACATGTATAGCTCCGTAGGGGTCCAAACTGGGTTCGATGAGAACAATTTATTGACTGTAAGGATGTTTTAGGAATCAGTGGATAATGTTGTTAACAGTCATTCAAACTTTCTGTTGATGGCATTTAGTGTGAAGAGGACGGACAGATCTTCTTCAGCCTTGACGACGGAGCCACCAAATTCACAGACCTGATCCAGCTAGTGGAGTTTTATCAGCTGAACAGAGGAGTCCTGCCTTGTAAACTCAAACACCCATGCACTATTGTGGCCTTATGACCCTTCCAACTGACTTTGCCTAAGGACAGACCCTCTTTTTTATGAGAATCTGAATATCATGGGTTTGTTTTTTGTTTTTTTTTTCTTTTTGTTTTTGTGGTGTGGGGGAGTGTGTTGATGGAGACCACTCGTTGAAAAGCCCACTGCAGGAGAACCCTTAGTGTTACAGCAAGAGAGAGGACGGCAATGCAAAACAAAAAGGACCATGACAGTGTAACTCAGAAAAAGAAAGACAGATTGCGTCTTAGTTGCCAACATGCCTTCTTTTTCAGGCAAACTTGAGTTGAGTCATCAGATTTTTTTTTTTCTCCACCTCACACACAGTCGTCTGGACTGATGGCTTAAATCAGATAAGAGGCCAGTTGATTGGGAGTTCTGTGCATAACCTCTAGGTTTAAAAACATAAAAAAAAACAAAAAAAAGAACTGATCGTTTACATTTCTTTCATATGCATTTCTTTTTTTTTTTTTTTTTTGTTTTGGTTTTGCACTCGTGATGAACTGGGAACAGCTAAGCTTAGTAATGGCATTTTAAATGCACGATTCTTTCTCACTTTTTTTCACTCTGTCCACCCCCGTGCCCCCCCCCCCCCACCCCCCCCACTCCCAAAAACATCTGTGAACATTGAGAGTTGTAGAGTCACTGGAAGACAGCACTTCCTTGTCTGAAGCAGGTCATATAAAACCCATTTAGAGAGTTGACAGAAAATCAGTGCATTCAGGGCCCCGTTAGCCTTTACTCACCCTCTTCACAACAGTGTCTCATGAATGAAAGCTTCGTGTGTTGTATTATTCGGGTACGTTTTTCGTCAGCAAAATTAGAACAAAGAAATATTTTCATGTTCGAACAAGGATCCTTTGCTTACTCCATCCCTTTGGTTTAAGATACGAGTTTGAAGAGTTTAGTGTGGCAAACGCCCATGCCCACGTCATTACAGCTTGTCATGTGAAACACCCTGCTCTTGATTTGGTTCAGTAAGTGATGGTCTTTTTTTTTTTTTTCGCTGTTGTTTTGATTTTGTTTGTTTGTTTGTCTGTTTTGTTTGTGCTGGTGCTTGAGATTTAAGAGAAGAATGGGGAAAAAAGAGAGAGAGAGAGAGAGAGAAAAAAAAAAGCCACGCCCATGTCACAGACCACAGCCGCTGGCCATTCAGGGACAGTGTTGCAGCACTAAACGAAACGAAAAACGAATCTGCCCTGTTCCTCCGAACGCAGCGAAAACAAACCACTACGTACCTACACACCGTTAACTGCAGGGGCCACAGCTACAAGCATGTGAAATGTCTCTCCCCGTCTCGAAACTGGAACCTACAAAAAAGAACAAAACTAAACAAACAAACAAAAGACAACTGCTGCAGCTGCCCGTCTTAGCCCAAAAAATCCACTTTCTATTCTGACTTTTCTATTTTACTGTCCATAATTTGAACAGTTGTGTGTAGGACAGCTCACTGTGAAACCCCATGCTACTGAACTCCTGAGTTTGTCTGGAGTTCTCCTCTCTGCTCTGCCTTGTCCATGGTAGCAGTAAATACAAAAATAGATTTGTAAAGACACTTTTTTTTACCCACGATGCAACATCTTTTTCTTTTTTTTCTTTTTTGACTTTACGTGTAACGTATTAAGCTAAGAAAGAGGAGGACTAGCCACAGAGAAAACAAATTTACCTTAGATGACAGTTATTTAAATAAAATGCACATGACACAATCATTTTAAAATATTGTTGTGACAAAATTATTTATTTATCTGGATTTGAATGATTACTTGAAATTGAGGGTTTTTTGTTTTGTTAGGTTTTGTTTTGTTTTCTTCCTCAGCGCTGTTCAGTACTGTTGTTTTCATTTTCATAAAAGAATTAAACCTCATTTATATGATGTCATAGACCCCTTTTGGAATATGTTTGTTATTGTTTTCAGGCTTTGTTTCTCAGTGAGATAAAGCTCTCGCTGATTTGTGCTTGTATTTGTATCGGTCCCGGACGTCTTTCCCAGCAGGTAACAAGAGCTGTTCAGACGACACCATTGAATTCATCCCTCATTACTTTCACTTGTGAATGATTTTTCTTTTTTTTTTTTAATTTCAATATTTTATCATTTGTGTAAATTAGGACTAAGTAATGATATATGTCAGATCCTCAAATTATTCCCCTGGAATTTGTATGTATGTATTTAATTAAATTATATACCCATTCATTGATTCAATGTGAGACTTTAGTTAGCACATCTGTTCACTTGAATTTTATTTTTGCGTAAAATGGTGTTTGCCTGTCAGTGTGCTGTTGGCTTAGAGAGCAATGGTGTGAGCTTCAAATTTGTGAATGTTTAGATCAGTCGAATCTAAACTTTTTTGTTTTTTTTTCTTACCAAGCTCACTAGCTTTCAGAGGAAAAGAAAGAAGAAAAGAAAAGAAAAGAAAAAAAAAACATGTTGCTTTCTCAGCCCAACTTTTTATGAGCACTTTGTTTTCATGGGGGGAGGCAAACGAAGCTATTCCAACGGCCACGGTGGACAGACTCTTACTAAACGCCCCGGTGCTTGAGACCGTACTGTGTTTCGGCTGATCGGAGAACAGCGTCAGACCGCTGGCGTTGGACCCGTCAACTTCCTCACCCTGTCACCGCGGCTTCTTCAGGTCAATGACTTTAAGAATTTAACGTAATGTGTCTGGTTTTGAAGTTTCCTTTCGGCTGAGCGCTTTGTGCTTGGAGTTGTGGGCGACTGTTTGCCATCGCTGCTCTCGTTCAAATCTCGGGCCACGGTTCCTTTTTTTTTGTTTTGTTTTTTTTTTTATTCATTTGTTTCGTTTCGTTTTACTCCTAATTTAACGATTAACACAGTTTCTTTTTTTTCTTTTTTTTCCCAGAATAATTGCAGCTCTAAGTTATGTGTTTGGCATTGGTTGCATTCCTAGCTTTATTGTTATATATGCAACACAAGTTAAAAATCAAACATGAATATACTATATGTATATGAAATCAGCACGGCCTGTAGATACAACACTGTATTTTCTTCTTTTCTTTTTTTTGTCTTTTTTGTTTGTTTGTTTTTGGGGTTTTTTGGAGGTTACACAACACTATATATATCACATTTTTTGGTTTATTCTTGTTTTGTTGTTGTTGTTGTTGTTTTTCACAATGGCATATAAAATGAAGAAACTTGACTTATTTTAGAGCATTTTTTTATTCCTTAGTTAAATGTAAATATTGAGTTTATTCTATTTTATGTTGCTGTCATAAGAGATGACCTTAAAGAAAAATATCTCTTATGTTTAAATTAAGCTGGTGTGAAACTGGACTCTGGGCAGAACTTTGAGTTGTTGAAGGCCATCATTAAGCTAAATAGCTGTTCATAAAAAAAGAAAAAATTCACTGACTTTTTTTTTTGCAATAATGAAAAATGTTAATGATTTTCGGCCTCTTGAATACTGTAGTATTATGATGTTGTTTTGATGAATCAAAGATCACACTTCATTCTTGCATATTGTCTTGTTATAGTGAACTGATAACAATGATTCATTTTGCAAGTTGTGTTGAACTGTTGAAAGTATGTCAGTGAACAAAATAAATGTCATTTTTATATTTAAGAGAAATGAATGTAACTGGGTTTGCTCAGGGTTGACATGGAGCCTGTTGAAACCTGGTCCCCTGGACCAGAGAGATCTTTGTTTCTTATCTGTCTTTCCCTCATTTTTTCCTCTATTAATGGTGTATTTCTTTTGATTGTGTTTGTGAATACACCCCTGACACACACACACGCACACACACACAAACACACACACACACACAAACACACACACACACGGCCTGATTTTCCTTTTTTCTGTCCCTTTTTTTTTTTTTTTGGTAGGTAGTTTGTCTTGAATACGTTCTGTAAATGTAGCATCTCTTGACATAACAGTAGGACAGAGGTCTTCTTTCTCCTGGTGTTCCCAGCTGTCTAAACACATCCTTATGAAGCCAGTGCCTCACTTGACTTTTCACGCTGCACTAACCCAGGCCTGACAGTTTCACTGTTCATACAACGTTCTCCCATATGTGTATATATGTATATATATATATATATATATATATATATATATATATATATATATATATATATATATATATATATATATATATATATATATATAATGTCTTTCAGGGAATGCAACAAAAAAACAAACAAAACAAAAAATCATTTCTCTTTGAGATCCTGTATTCATAATGTGTTTTTGCTTCATTCTGTAAATAGCTGGTTGGCTTATAAATCTTAATTGTAACCTTTTCAGGTATTTTTGTACAAATAAGGGACTGATATATTCTGTTTATTGTAATTAGAATAAAACATTAATACATTGCTATAATTGAAGCTGTTCTGGTATTGTGTTGGCAGGAGAGATTAACCAGTTTACCGCTCATAACTGGTATTGAGATATGGCCCTTTATCATTAGTTCCCCAGAAACAGAGAGCAGAGATCATGTCCCATGGGCAAATATGTGAAATGATGAGTGTCACAGGTGTGTAACATGTCAAGTGGAATTCAGACGTCGTGGTGATTTTATCACACCTCTACTTAACCTGTGTTGGAGAGAGGATGTGGCATGGTGAGGGCTGTTTTTGGAAGTCTGGAGAGTAAAAATGCGAGACTAGATTTAAAGGGGAAAAAAAAACTGTCTTCAAAACATGACTTTATATGTCCAAGGGTAAGTGGAACTGGTTTTGAATAAGGGGGCATTTTGAAGTAAACGAGTTAAGCGTATGTGCTAAATCCCATCCAGTGACAAAAAGTGAAATTTAAAAAAAATAAATCAATAAATAAAGTTCTCCAGTGAACCATGGAAAATGACTTTTTCTTTTACTTTTATTTTTGCTATGACATGCAGATGTGTTTGAGCTCTTAGCCCATTTTCTGACACCTCTGACCGTGACTGGCTCACTTCCGCTCTGCTTCATCCTCTGGACATGCTGGGTGTTTACCCCACAGTTGGGTTCACACACTTTCCTCTGTAACACATAGTGTAAGGGGTTGAAGTATGAGTGGTCAGAGCTCTGTAAACTCACACCTTTTCACTCCTCACTCTGGACTCTCCTCTTACTTTAAGACAGGGAGTCAATAAGACAGTAAGACGTCTTTTGGACTGCTGAAAATTGTTGTCACTTTCGCCACTGAAAGTCCAGGTTCACGCTATTGGTCACAGTCAGAACCCACTCAGTCATGGCTGCACAGTGACGTACCAAAAACCATTTACGTCAACAGTGTGTGTTGACAGTTTAACAGTGAAAACGCAATATATTTTGGTACAAGTTTCATACTCAGATTTTACACATTAGCAAACAGTTGCAAGCCTTGGTTGTTGTATTTGGTACTGATAAAAGTCACCTTCATATGGCAGATGAAGTGACACACTGAACCTAACTCAGCTCACCACTGAAACAGGCAAACGTGTAAATATGAACTCATCATACAGTGTATGCCCAAATCTACATTACACATTTTCATCAGTATTGAAATGATAACAGTATACATGTGTATACAGCATTTATAATATACAAACCTATGACCATCCAGAAACTGATGTGTGTATTAATGTGCAAAAATATGCTATTGAGGCTAAATTGAAAAATTCATGCCACTTTTAAGCCAGAAAATAAAGAAGTAATTTGAAATTCCCAACGTTATATTAATATAGGGAGGGTTTTTTTTTTAAACATTTGATATAAAAGTGTAGATTTTTCCCCACATTAAATAAATCTGGGTTTTTTTAATTCAATAGTTCAACTCAACATTTCTGGCAACAAAATTTCTCTTGTTATGAGCTGTAGCATTCCACTCTCCCCATCCCTCTGTCTACTCGGAGATCTCTCAGTCATAAAACCACCAATCCAAAACTCAAAGACTACACTCATCGCCTTAACTATCGCCAAGAAAACAATCCTCCGAAACTGGAAAACTAGGAATACATTAAGCATCATGCAATGGTTAAACCTCCTCAAAGATTACATCCATCCATGGAATAAATTACATCCCAGCATCAAACCTCACACTTCAAAAACGTTTGGGGTTCTTCTATCAGCTCATTAGACTTCCCTATTACCTAACTCCACCAACACAAACACGTGCTCACACACACACACACACACACACACATTACAAACCCTTATGAAATCTTCCTTCCGATCTGTCCTTTTGCTTGTTGTTGTTATGTCTCGTCATTCCTGTGGGTCTGTAGGTCTGTCTGTCTGTCTGTCCAGGGCTTATCACGGTGGCTGAGAGCGGAGCGACTTCACTGAAGGTACTGAATCTGCACTTGTTAAAAAATAAATAAATAAAGTTCTCCTCCGAAGAAGGGGAGGTCTTTTTATGAAAAAGACCTGTCATTGTGTGCGTGCAACAACCCATATCCCAAGCCCTCCACAAATCTGGCCTGTATTGGAAGGTCACAACAAAAAAAAATGCTCTTTAAGAAAAATCTTCATCAAGTCTCTTTTGTGATTTATGCTAAAAAGTACCTTAAAGACCAAGCTGCAAAAGGGACTGTGGTCACATGTATCCAAAATCGAACTTTTGATTGGCCGGAACGAAAAACATCTGGCAACAACCCAATACATCTTACCATCCAAAACCCAATAGAAGATGAGGGGATGATTCACCCTTCAATATGACCGTGAACCAAAGCACACCACCAAAGCAACCGTACGGTGGCTGAGGACAGGAAGGAGAATGTCCTTGCGTGGCCCCGCCCTAAATCCCCTGGGAAATCTTTGGAATGACTTGAATAAGAATCCATCAGTTTGACTGAGCTTGAACGATTCTGTATGGAGGAATGAGCAAATATCCCTCTTTCTATGGATGTGAGGCAGGTGGAGATATATTAAACAGACCCAGGGATGGGTGAAAAAGGGTGTTTCCAACGAGCGTTAACTTGGGAATACATTCTCATTTCCTTCTTTCTTTCTTTCTTTCTTTCTTTCTTTCTTTCTTTCTTTCTTTCTTTCTTTCTTTCTTTTTTATCCAGAAATTTTGCTTTCATTCATTTGGACGTTGGAAGGTACTGTTTGTAAAGTCTGATTTGGTGTTGACAAGGTAAACATGTTGAAAGGGAGTGGTGATGTTCTATGCCCTGTGTGTGTGTGTGTGTGTACATTCACACCTATATTAAATGATTGTCTTCCATGGGTGTAGATGACTGCATTATTAGCATACATCCCCTCTCCCTGGCACACAAACAAAAGATGATATGAAAGATATGCAAGCTGAAAAAAACAGGTCCTAAAGTTAAAAACGGAGTAGCTGCTGGTGCTTAGGATCACGGACAGGTCTCTTGGAGTGAACTCTTGAACCTGCTCCAGGACGTCAGAGTAGTGGTCATGAGACATGCTTTAAGTGACTAAGCTTGGAGCCTTTAGCAAACTTTGTGTTTCACAAACCTTGTCTTTCATCAGACTTAGACCGGACGGAGTTTTCTGGTGAGTTTGTCAGTTTGTTTGTCCATCTCATCATCTTGTTCCCTTAGTTACATTATTGATGCTGAGGGAGCAATTATTTTTGCATTCCTGAAAACCGTTGTTACTTTGTTTCTCAGTCTTATACAAATTAATTGGTGAACCTTCAGTCCAGATTTAAGAGACATTTCAGACCTGAGTCACTCTTCATAATAAACCCACTCAGAATATCACTGAACCAAGATCTAATTGAGTTGAATTTCACTGGGTTTGTGAAGTGTCTGTTCAGTAATGAATTAAGCTGCTACTACCATGGCTTGTCACCAGAGGGCAATACAGCCTTTGTATTGTCATGTTCTGTTTTAATTATCCTTTGCAAATAAATAAATAAATAGAACTTAAGGTCAAAAATGCGTTCTTGGGTGCAGCGAGGAAATTGCCTGTCTGTACTGTAAAGTATTGGGTAGTACACTGAGAATATCTGTAGAAAGATCACATGGTTTTGGAGGCACACTTGACCTCACTACCTCGTCTAAACTGTCACCTGAAAAAACTGGCTCAATGGGTGTTAGTCAAGAGCGTTGGAGTACAAATGTAAACACTAAAGTCAGGGATAAATAAAACTAAGTATGGGGTTACCAAACTGAAGTGTGAACACAGCCTATGCTAGCCCTGGGTTAACCTTAGTCTGGGGCTTACTAAACTTTTAACAATGTGAAAGGCACAAAAAGTCAAGGCTTGTTTGGAATTAGCAGCTCTAAGTTGCCCAGTTTTTGATTAGATGTTTCTTATATTAAAATGTCCATCGAAAACTCCAGATGATCTCAATTCAGACGCTAAAGCACTTTAGTATGACTGACAGGTCTTGAGAATAATTTAAAGTTAATTTTCCAAATATATGAGAATGAAACTTCTCCATAGACCATTGAACACAAAGCACTACCAAAAATGCCTTTTATTTTTGATTTTTAAATTGTTCTCACATGCTGTTTTCTGTCATGACACACTGGACATACAGTTCTCAGCATCTCTAACAATTAGTTGCACAGTTTGTTATAGTTCTCTCTATGTCCCCATGAAAAAAAAAAAAAACAAAAACAAAAAAACCCAAAGTGAAATAGAAGTTTTGGAATTTTCTGGAACGTGGCACCAACCAGAAGCCCATACGGATAATACACCTCTGCCAATGCAGAGAGTTCTGGCTTCCTGTCATGAAAAGAGGAACGAGCATCAGCACCAGGCACGTTTGTTACCCAGAGAGAGAGACTATGAGGGTCAGTTACTCATATGTGGCCATGGTTTGTTCAGGGGGTGTCCCAGGAAGGTTTAGTTAAAAACTCAGAGTTCGTTAACTCAGAGTAAGTGGTAAACCTCCTGATAGAAGAGCCCTGTGGCTTTGTCTTGCTTGGAGAATGAAGCCATAGGGCTCATCTACTAGGAGGTTTACTACTTACTCTGAGTTAACTAACTCTGAGTTTTTATTAAACCCGCTTTCTGGAACATCCCCCTGGAGCAGCACCTCAGGTAAACCTTTCCTGAACGGACGAACACCCCCTGAACAAACCATGGCCACATATGAGTGACTGACCCTCATAGTCTCTCTCTCCAGATAATAAACATGCCTGGTGCTGATGCTCGTTCCTCTTTTCATATAAGGAAGCCAGAACTCTCTGTACTGGGAGAAATATATTATCTGTATGGGCTTCTGGTTGGTGCCACTGACCTCAATATTCAGCCACATCTTCATTTTACCATCTTCAGATGTAAATTTAAAAGAGCACCAAATCCTGAAAAATCAGCAGATCTCCTCCATAACTAAAATGCTCTTTCAGATTTTGGGGATGTGTTGCAGGGGCAGTATTGCTGCTCACGGTTCTTAATTCATGCTTTGTTGTTGTTGTTGTTGTTGTTGTTGTTGTTGTTGTTGTTGTTGTTGTTGTTGCTGCTGCTGCTGCTGCTTCAAAGCCACTGGATATGCGCTGTAAAACATTCAGCCACTAGATGGCAGCCAATCTCCAGAGGCCTTGACAGGTCAATACCAGCGTCAATAACTGGCTCAAAATCATTAATCAAACTCAGACATTGCAGTATGATTGTTAAATGAGTTGGTCCACTGTGTCATTCACATAAATACATTCCAAAGCTTAACACATAGAAATGAGTTTATCACTATAGTAATTTTATTAGCAGATTGTTCATAAGATGATTCATCCAAACGTCACATATCTGTAAAAAAAAAAAAGGTAAAGGTAAAGCTTAGTGAGTGTGTCTTTGGCACAGTGTTAACCTGCACATACAGTCCCGTCTGTCTGTGTAAGAACATGAGTCCCTTTCAATGATCAATATCAGTTTTAAAGTGAATATTTTAAAGTGTTTTCAGCAGTTTGTGGGTGAATGTATGTATGTGTGTGTGTGTGTGTGAGTGTTTGTGTAAATGGTTGTACTGTGTTCTGTTGTGTTGTGTTGTGTTGTGTTGTGCTGTGTTGTGTTGTGTTGTGTGGTGTTGTGCTGTGTTGTGTTGTACTGTGTTGTGTTGTGTT